>NC_058085.1:156169200-156384200 GCF_014858855.1 Bufo gargarizans | reverse complement strand
AACAGTACATACATAAAGAGTATAGAGTTAATATGTATCTACAGATTGATACAATGGCTCCTGATTCCTGTAAGTTAGATGCTGGAGGCACACGTGTAGCTGGCTTCTTCAGAGTTCTGCACAGTATAGGGTACAATAAGAGACAATGACTTACAGTGCTGTGATGAAGATCTCCCGGCTTAATCCCTGCAGATCAGAGTCCTGGGCTGCTAGAAGAGACTTATCGGGGATAGGTAGGTCCTCCCCTGCTTCCCCGGCTTGTATCTCACATGCAGAGCAGAGGTTCCAGGCGACTAGCTCCCATTCACTGGTGCCATTCACTTTATTGCAGGCAGCGGGCGCCCCCAGCCTCAGCCAATGAGCCCTGCAGGCTGAGCCGGCCCCCTTCCAGCTGCCCAGCTCACAGCAGTGCGTCTGCCTCCAGCTGTGCTCGGCCACACCCACCCTCCCTCCTGGCCAATCACTATCATTGACATGACTGCTGGTTGTCACAGCCCCAGTGTAGTCAGCTGGAGAAGCAGGGCCATTCAGATCAGTGGCCATGCAGTCTCCATACAGACATGTTCTCCTGCTTGGGCACATGTACAGATAGCTGCAAGCACTGCATGGAAGGACCTCTCACTGCACTCTATGCCTTCTGTGGTCAGAATATGAATGGTAGAAAAGGAGTAAAGGTCCTGTGTTTTCCTATGTCAGGGAATATGGTGCAATCATTACAGTACAGTGCAACACAATGTTACAATAGTATCATTTATTATGTTTAAATACAGGGCTGGCTCCAGGTTTATGCGGGCCCTTGGGTGAAGGAGTCCTGCTTGGCCCCTATACAGTATCACAAGTGGCCTTTAAACTACGTGTTGTAGATATTGCCAAAAGCGTCACATTTGTCATGCTAGGAACAGTAGGATTAAAGGTTGGAGAATGTTGGCAGAAGCCACCAATTTCAGCAGGATTGCTTACCATCTAATGTGCACTGGGGAGTCTACCGGATATACCCATGTCATGAAAATCAGCACTTTGGAGCCTAAACCGATACAAAGTTACCAAGGTACGCTAAAGAAGAAATATTATCACCATATATATTGCCATCATACTGCTACTGACCAAAGCCTACAATACCAAGGCCAACTCTATAAGGGCCAATTAATACCGCCAGACCATGGCCACCTTCTACCACCACATAATGGTGCGGTTACTGATTAAAACACACTATACAAAGACCAGTATTACCAGTAGGCGAGAGAGGATCAAGCTTTATATAGATAGATAGATCCAAAGTCGATTCGTTCAAAAACGTTGTTTTTAATGCCATTTCCATACAGCATTAAAAAGTATTGGCTCCACGGAGGAAAACTTTGTCTTGCCCAAAGTTGCACGAAACTTCAGTAAATAACTTTGGTATTCCTATCTGTTTACTTAAAAACAATATCAAATAGGAATCCGAAGTGGGCTTTGGTACCGAGGTACCAGCCAGTACCGAACTCGACTTTGGAGTCCTAAGACTAAGGCCTCATGCACACGACCGTTGTGTGCACCCGTGGCCGTTGTGCCGTTAGACGTTTTTTTCTGCGGCTCCATTGACTTTCAATGGGGCCGTTGAAAACTCGGCTTGTGCACCGTTTTTACACCGCGCCCGTGACCCGTGTTTCTAGGCCGTGAAAAAAATATGACCTGTTCACGGGCCCATTCAAGTCAATGGGTCCGTGAAAATCACGGATGCACCCAAGATTGTCATCCGTGTCCGTGATCTGTGTCCGTGATCCGTGTCCGTTTTTTCCTATCATTTCAATGGCAAACTTGACTTAGAATTTTATTTCATTTTTCATGTCCGTGGATCCTCCAAAAATCACGGCAGACCCACGGAAGAAAAAACGGGCACGGATCACGGTACAACGGAACCACGTTTTGCGGGACGTTAAAAAATACGGTCGTGTGCATGAGGCCATACTCATAGGGACCTTAGATTGTGAACCCCATTAGGGACAGCTTGATGCTAATGCCTGTAAAGCGCTGCAGAGTATGTCAGGGCTATGTAAGTGCATACAATTAATAAATCCTTTAAAATGTTTTTAAATACGCAGATAGGAATACCGAAGTTATTTACCAAAGTCTCGCGCAATTTCGGGCTGAGACAAAGTTTTCTTCCACGGAGCCAATACATTTTAAAGCTGTACGGAAACAGCATTTCAAACTAACGTTTTGAACGAATCGACTTCGGATCTATGATCTGAAGCTCGATTCGCTCAAGCTAATGACCAGCATACAGTGTCCATATAGATACCAGTGCCACACATCGCTCTACAGACCGGTAAGAGTTAGGAAAATCAGCACATGACAATGCAACAAATATAACCAGTTGCCAATCGGCGTATTCACTACTGTAAGTATTAAAGAACAAATCTAAACCCGGATTGTGCCGCAATCAATGAATCCAGGTTCGGATTCATTCTCTAATACAGTCTGGCATGTGCCTCTACTTACAGTAATGGCGCATGCGCGAGACTTCCATAGTCTCGCATTACTAGAAGCCTTGCTTGTTCGGCTGCAGCCCGGGAAATACATTACATAGTGATTATTGTGATAGGGAACGCGTTATATTTTAATGTAAACACCAAAAAGTTAGTACAAAGGGGTGCAGATTTTCAAAACCACAGTGGCCTAGATTTACTAATCCTAAGGCCTCATGCACACGACCGTTATGTGCATCCGCGTCCGTTCCGTCATTTTTCACAGTTTAGCGGCGGTCCCATTCATTTCTATGGAGCTGTGAAAAAAAACTGATAGTCCTCCATTTTTTCTCCACGACCGTGATCCGTGATTCCAGTTCGTCCAAAAAATATAACCTGTCCTAATTTCTTGTCAGTGGAAAACAGAGGATGGACCCATTCAAGTCAATGGGTCCGTCAAAAAAAACTGATGCACAACTGGTATGTCATCCGTGTCCGCGTCCGTTTTTTTCTACAAGACCTTGGTGCAATAAAATTACACTTTTCATTAACCTTCCTTTTTTTCCCCCTGTCAGACAAAAAAAAAAAGGAAGCTACAAGGAAAAACAACTGAAGCAAAATCGGACACGGACCACTGAAGCCAAATCACTGACAGTGAAAAAACACTGTGGTGTGCATGAGGCCTAAAGAGGATGAAAGTGTACGGAAGCTGCACCAGATTTATCACAGTGGTCAGGCTGGATGATGAATGTGGTGCAGGGATCGACACCTTCTCTGACTCTATACCAACTATTGGTTGGCTTATTTTAGAACAGCCTTTTACTCCAGAATTGCGGTGCCAATATTAGGACTATGTTCTTCTGCATAAGGCTGCATGCACACGACAGTATGCGTTTTGCGGGCCGCAAATTGCGGATCAGCAAAAAAATATAAAAACACATGACATCCATTTGCCATCGCTTTTTTTTTTGCGGTACCATTGTAACAATGCCTTAAACGGACAAGAATAGGACATGTTCTATTTTTTTGCGGGGCTACGGAATGGACATACTGATGCGGACAGCACATGATGTGCTGTCTACATTTTTTCCGGACCCATTAAAATGAATGGGTCCGCATCCTATTCGAAAAAAAACAAAAACGGAACGGACAACAAAATATGTTTGTGTAAGATGTAGCCTAAAAGTGGTGAATTTCTCAGCAGATTTCACCTGTGCATGAGTATACTTTGGATGGGTAACCAATAACAGGACATATTTTTCATACGAGATGCCATGGTCCCTATGCGTTACTATTCAGTGTCTTCTTAGACAGTGATACACAGGATTGTCCTGACCTTCTTGCACATGTAGACTATGGTCATGCACATGTATATGATCACATGTGTCAGATTTAGGGTCTATTCACACGACTGTATTTCTGGGTCTGCATGCGTTATACCCATAATCTACAATTTCTCATCAGTGGTCCAGAGGGGAAGGACGCCCAGAAGTGTCAGATTCCTACGTGAGCTTGGCTTTCAACTGGATCTGTGTGTTTAGGACGCAAATCTAGTTTAATATGGTAAAGCCCAGGGCCATGTGATCCCGGCAACAGTGATGGCCTGTTCGCCCGCAAACACATGCGGGCTGCCATATTAACTCACAAGTGCGGCGAGGCACAGGTAAGCCCTTACCTGTGCCTGCGCCGCGATCCGGTCTGAAACAAATGCGGTCACCGGGAGCAGGCAGTTCTGAGAACAGCTCGACTAAGGCCCCCGGCGGCTGTTCTCGGAACTGCCTGCTCCCGGTGACCGCATTTGTTTCAGACCGGCTTGTGACGCAGGCACAGGTAAGGGCTTACCTGTGCCTCGCCGGACTTGTGAGTTAAGATGGAAGCCCGCATGTGTTCGCGGGCGAACTGGCCATCACTGCCCGGCAATGCTATTTACTTGTGTAAGCCACAAGCTGTCTTATATCTGTGGACTACTTGACATTCGGGGCATGGAACACCAGCTTCAAAAACGGCACAATTACATCACTGTATGGCACTGCCTGCACTGAGACGCAGACAACAGAATGAGGATTCAGGCTTTCATTGCGGGAACAGGGAGAAATGAGGTTCAGGGATTTCTTTTTTTTTAATATTCATTGGGACCTTACAAATGCATGAGACACTAATAGGACTTCTGTTACTGTGTGTGTTCTAAAGAGGGACATTATTACATATTGGGGAGGGGGCACTAAGAGCGTCATGGTTACTATGTGGGACCTAAAGGGGACACTATATCTGGGTGTGGGGGCACTAAGAGGAGCATTTTACATGGGGGCAAAAGCTATTACTGTTTGGGGACAATAATTGGACCACTGCTATCAGTTAGGGCCTGAAGGGGCACTGTGAAGATTTGGGGTCACTAAGAGGGATGTTTACTGCCTAGGTGGCACTAATCATAGCATTTGGGGGCAAGTGGGGGCAAAAAGGGTAATGATTACTGTTTGGGGGGCAATAATTGGAGTGCTGCTACTGTTTGGGGCCTGATGGGACACTATTACTATTTGGGGGGCACTAAGAGGAGTACTGTTACTGTTTAAAAACAAAAAAGTGTTTGGGCAGAACAGTAACTGTTTGGGACCTGATGTCAAGCCCACGAGGGGCACAATTACTGTTTGGCCCTTTATACATTACTCTGATGTATCAGATTTAAATTGTTTGTCACAATGATTAGAATTTTTAAATTTAGGGATTGCACTATGCACATCAGGAGAATTTTATATGTTAACTGTTAAATGGCATATATTGTAAAAGTGTAAGAGATTTGTCTAGAGGGAAGACCTTTGGGATAGAACAATCATGTGTCCCAGTCTTTGATGTTTTTAGTTATGTTTTACTATTTTTGGTCTTGAATTAGGGTGAAAACCCTATTTTTCTTTTTGTCAGTTATGTAATAAATTACATATATTAAAAGACAGGAATGTTGCCACTTGTCCAGATGGCTTCAATAACTGTATATAACATTTTTATGCACTCTTTTTATTTATCATTTTATTCATTATTTATCCATTCCTATATTCACATTCAGAATATATGAATTGCCATGGATGCACCATTAGCATACAATATGTGTGAATAGGTTTCCAAAACCCCATCCGCATGTGGCAGACAAAATCTCCATGGGAATCAGAGCAAATTTCAAATCTACCACAGTTTTTTTTTATTATTATTGAATGTCACCATTTGCAGTGCATAGGGGAATATCCCCAGCAAAATTCATATGGGACTTGCTGATTATGCAGCAGATTTGTATCAAAATCCACAGTCGAAGATTGTTAAACAACTTACTTTCCTTTCACATATTAGGCCTAACTCAGAGGTTTTAAAAGGGACATTCCAGTTGTAACATGTTATCCCCATTCCCACAGCATAGGGTATAACTATTAGATTGGTGGGGGTCCAACCACTGGGACCCATACCCATTACAAGAACACTGATCACATATCCCACGAGGCCCCCCGAAACGAATAGAGCACCATGTCAGGCATGCACACCACCGCTCCATTCATCTTTATAGGACTGCTGAAGATAGTACAGCTCTTGACAGTTCCATAGAGGTGAATAGAGGAGCAGTGTGCATGCTCGATCTGCCTGTCTGTTCAATTTTGGGTCCCTGTGGTGTATGGAGCCCCCTTCTATGTAATCAGTGGGGGTTCCAGTGGTCAGACCTCCATTGATCTGTTGATAACTTGAAATAACCGGAATACCTCTTTAACTCTTGGTGCTGCATCTTTAAGTACAAAGCTCTTAGCTACAAGACCCAAAATATTTGTACTGAAAAAAACAAATACAAACAAATAGTCAGAAACACGGCAGTAAAGTATGTGGTTTATTTAAAACATTCTGGAATATCTAAGAAAATGTGTGCTTTGCTTTTCTCAGAAAACTGAAATTGTGGTTGTGGTCAAAGGATACATACATACATATATACAGTTTGGTCCAGAAGTATCTGGGCAGTGACAGAATTTCCATAATTTTGCCTTTGGTCCTTTCTCTACTGACTGCTTCAGGCTTACCTCCATTATCCTATGAACAACCTGGGAGAAGGAGTTGAACCAGACGTTCACTTCTGAGGCTGGGTTGAAGGCTTTCACCAGTCTATACAAGTCCTCCATAAACTGCAAAGAGGAACATAATTTAAAAAGTCTCTCCTGATGGTTCAGAACATCGAGAGTACCCCATAATATATATCCAGATTGCACTGATGTATACTGGTGATGTGGGGAGGAAAAAGGGAATATGGCCCACATCTGGTGGCGGTGTAAAAAGATAACCATTTTGGAGTTCCATCAATGGCTTTTATGGCAGAGTATGAGGTTCCCAAACTAGGTGGACCTTAGATATAGCTATTCTGTCCATGCTCCCAATAGAAAATCTCATCTTTAGACCCTTAAGGACCTGCGCCGTACATGTACGGCGCTGGTGGACGTAACTTAAGGACCAGCGCCGTACATGTACGGCGGACTGATCATGCGGGTGCAGGAACCCGATCAGCAGCATGGACCTTGCAGTCACTGACAGACGGGCCCCTGCTTCATATGCCGGCATCAGTGTTTTCAAAGAAAGATGACAGCATCATGCAGAGGGTTCGCAGAGGGTACGGGTGCCCTCCGCTTCCCCATCGGGTCCCCGCGCTGCAGTGGCAGGGACCTGATGGCAGAGAAGGCAAGCTCGATGCCTTCCATAGGCATCAATAGTAATAGATGTAAACTTTATTATAGTCTCAGTACGAGACAAAAAATCCAGTAAAATACAGGTTAAGGACAATACAATGGTGAATAGAGAACACACAGGAAAAATAGGGCACCACTAGGCAATCAACATATCAAGGCTGGCGAAATCCTATAGATATAGTAAAATTTATAGGTGACCCAGACTGGGTATCTAATATATATAACCAGCCATGGCTATCAGAGCAGAATTGAAGTCAAAATACAGTACATGGATGTATAAAGTGCAAAATGCAAAGATTACAAAGTACATGAATAATACATACTAAACTGTTTACTAGAAAGCCATGGAGTAAATACCTGATTAGTGGACCAAAGAGCCCCGATGCACGTTTCGCGTAAGCTTCTCTTTTTTGGTGTTTTACTTTGCTTGCAGGCTTAGCACGGGCACTCACGCTTGTGAGTCATTTATTGGTGTATATATACTTCCATAGGCATCGAAGCTTGCCTTCTACGGAAGCCTATGAGATCCAGACCTTAGGCTGGGTCTTACAGGCAGGCTGTCAGCATAAAAGCTGAAAGCCAATGCATTACAATACAGGTTGTATTGTAAATCATTGCAGAGGGGATCAGACCACAGATGTTCCCAGAGTGGGACAAAAAAAAAAAAGTAAGAAAAAAGTAAATTGTAAAAAAAAAAAAAAATCTGAGAAAAAAGAAAACCAGACATATTGGGTATTTCCATGTCTGTAACGACCGACTCTACAAAAATATCACATGATCCACCCCCTCAACTGAACGCCGTAGAAAAAATTAAATAAAAACTGTGCTAAAACAATCATTTTTTTGTCACTTTACATCACAAAAAGTGCAACACCGAGCGATCAAAAAGGCCCCCCAAAATAGTACCGACCAAACCGTCATCTCATCCCACAAAAAATAAGCCCCTACATAAAACAATCGGGCAAAAAAAAATAAAAAATATTGCTCTCAGAATATGGAAACACTAAAACATGATTTTTTTTGTTTAAAAAATGCTGTTTGTATAAAACTTAAATACAAAAAATTATACATATTAGGTATCACCGCGTCCGTATGAACCTGCTGTATAAAAATATCACATGAACTAACCCCTCAGGTGAACATTGTAAAAAAATTAAAATAAAAACGGTGTAAGAAAAGCCATTTATTGTCACCTTACATCACAAAAAGTGTAATACCAAGGATTCAAAAAGTCATACACAACCCAAAATCATACCAATCAAACCATCATCTCATCCCGCAAAAAAAATTGCTTTATTATGTAAAACTGAAAAACAACAACAAAAGTGTAGTCATATTTGGTATTGTCGTATCCGTAACAACCTGTCAGATGAACATTATAAAGACACAAATAAAATTTCTGTGTGATCCTAGGAATATAAAATGAGCAGCAGTCCCAAAACGTCGGAGTAAGTCCCTTCTCCAATAAAATCCAAAAGAGTACATACATATCGGTCCGCGCTAAACTTGAATGGGGAGTGTTTCACAAACAGATCTCTTCATAGAGATTTTGCAGCTTCACAGATGCATCCCCAGTATATGGTCTCGATATCAACCAGCAAAGCGACTTCCTTCAAGAGGAACAGATCATAATCTTTTTTTAAAAGGCATAATTTATTGTACTTACAATAAAACAACTTGCATATAGCGTATAAACTTGCCCAACTTGGGCAAGTTTATACACTATATGCAAGTTGTTTTATTGTAAGTACAATAGATGAACATTGTAAATAACAAAAAATAAAAACGGTGCCAAAACAGCTATTTTTTGTTACCTTGCCTCACAAAAAGTGTAATATAGAGCAACTAAAAATCATATGTACCATTATGTAACCCTCTCAAAGTGACTTCAGAACTGAACTGGTCCTTAAAAATTGGGTTTTGTAAATGTTCTTAAAAATTTTAAGATTTGCTTCTAAACTTCTAAGCCTTGTTACGTCCCCCAAAAAGAAAATGCCATTTACAAAATGATTCAAACATAAAGTAGACATATGGAAAATGTAAAGTATTAACTATTTTAGGAGGTATCACTATCTGGTTTTAAAAGCAGAGAAATAGAAATTTTGAAAATTTAGACTTGTTCCAAATTTTTGGTAAATTTGATATTTTTTTATAAATAAAAATGAAATATTTTGACTCAAATTTACCACTATCATGAAGTACAATATGTGACGAGAAAACAATCTCAGAATGGCTTGGATAAGTAAAAGTGTTTTAAAGTTATCACCACATAAAGATTAGCAAGGTGAGAAATGGCAGGGTCCTTAAGCGGTTAAAGAAAGGCTTATTATGCTTCTTCCTTCAAGCCATGCACTTGCACCTACCAAGACACTGGAAATGTGCAGTAACGCTCTCAGTTAATGATTGTCTATACACTTTTGAAGAGATTGGGCATATAGAGGAAATGACTGCTGGTGATGCTGGCCTTGACGACAAATTCTGGCAGTCTTGGATTATGTTTGAAGAAACCAGTTAATTATGGGACTGGTTGACCTCAGTCTGTTCTGTCTTCATTCATCGTACCCCCAATCCTCCCACTTTGTTTTCTTCTTCCATTTCATCCCATTCTAACTAGTTCCCTCTCGATGATTATCTTTTACTCTGAAATGCCTTGATATGCTTTATACATACATTTGAAAAAGTTGTCTCATTTTGTTGTTCCCATGGCAAGATGGAACTAAGGCCCCTTTCACACGGGCGAGTATTCCGCGCGGATGAAATGCGTGAGTTGAACGCATTGCACCCGCACTGAATCAGGACCCATTAATTTCTATGGGGCTGTGCACATGAGCGGTGATTTTCACGCATCACTTGTGCATTGCGTAAAAAAATCGCAGCATGCTCTATATTGTGCGTTTTCCACGCAACGCAGGCCCCATAGAAGTGAATGGCAAGCAAGTGCAGATGCAGTGCGATTTTCACGCATGGTTGCTAGGAGACGATCGGGATGGAGACCCGATCATTATTATTTTCCCTTATAACATGGTAATAAGGGAAAATAATAGCATTCTGAATACAGAATGCATAGTACAATAGCGCTGGAGGGGTTAAAAAAATTTGAAAATAATTTAACTTACCTTAATCCACTTGATCGCGCAGCCCGGCTTCTCTTCTGTCTGTATTCTGTGCTGTGTGCAGGAAAAGGACCTGTGGTGACATCACTCCGGTCATCACATGATCCATCACATGATCCATCGCCATAGTAAAAGATCATGTGATGGACCATGTGATGACCGGAGTGATGTCACCACAGGTCCTTTTCCTGCACACAGCACCAGAAGACAGACAGAAGAGATGCCAGGCTGCGCGAGCAAGTGGATTAAGGTGAGTTAATATATATATATTTTTTAACCCCTTCAGTGCTATTGTACTATGCATTCTGTATTCAGAATGCTATTATTTTCCCTTATAACCATGTTATAAGGGAAAATAATACAATCTACAGAACACTGATCCCAAGCCCGAACTTCTGTGAAGAAGTTCGGGTTTGGGTACCAAACATGCCGATTTTTCTCACGCGCGTGCAAAACACATTACTAGGTTTTGCACTTGCGTGGAAAAATTGTGCATGTTCCCGCAACGCACCCGCAACTCCCGTCTGAAAGAGGCAGGCTGGCACTTTGCTCTTTCCATAACTCCCACTGCAGTGAGTAGGAGCTACATACGGACTTATGGAAACAACCTAGCTTGCAATGCTATGCTATTCACATAGTTCCCATTCACTGCAATGGGAGCTGCGGAAACAACGGAGCACTGGCTTGCTCAACAGTTTCCGTAAGCCTAGCTGCTTGGGGCCAGAGCTTTGTCCCATTTCCCCTTGGAAACGACAAGATAGGAGAACCCCTTTAACAGCATTGTTTTAAGCTTTATGTGAGGAATTAGTTCCTAGGTTTTCATACTATGTATAACCTCAATGGTGTGCATTTATGCTCAGATTTATCAATAAGAAAAGTCATTGTGCTATAATTTAGCCTCTGTACCAAAGTAGAATGGATCTGAAATAAGCCATCAAGATGTCATTGAAGTGTAACTTTAACCCTTTTAAGACCCTAGCATATTACATTTTAATTTTTTACTCCCTGCCTTCCCGGAGCCATACGTTTTTTATTTTTCCCTTCACATAGCCATATCAGGGCTTGTTGTTTGTGGGAAAAGTTGCACTTTCTAATGGCACCATTTAACACCGAATATAATATTGGAAGGAAAAAAAAGCAATTCTACCATAATTTTTTAGATTTCGTTTTTACAGCATTTCCTATGCAGAAAAATGTACCTGTTCCCTTCATTCTCTGAGTAAGAACAATTACAAAGATACAACATTTATATAGTTTCTCTTGTGTTTTAATACTTATGAAAATTAAAAACTTTTAAAAATATATTTTTGCTCTTCATCACCATATTCTGACCCCCGTAACTTTTTTATATTTACGTCTATGGAGCTGTGTGGGAAAAGTGTAGCATTCAGTGTAGCATTCAGTGTAGGCCTTTTTGATAACTTTTTTATACATTTTTTGGGGATAGGCGAAGTGACAAAAAAAAAAATACGAATTGGCCATTTAGATTTTTTTTCCATTAGGGCATTCAGCGTAGGGGACAATTAGATTTATATTTTAATGGTTTGAGTATTTTGGGATGTGACGATGCATACAATTTTTATTCAATTTTTATTGTGGGGAAAGCGGGTGATTAAGATTTTTATATTTTTTAAAACTTTTTTCTTCTTTTCACACGTATTAAGTCCACATAGGGGACTTGAACGTGTGATCATTTAGACCGCTTGTCCCATAGACTGTAATGAATTGCAGCCTATGGGACATTCAGCACTTTCTTAGGAACTATTGCTGTGGTAGCCTCAGATTTTTTAGATGGACCAAGGCTACCACAAAGAATGAACGCCTCCTTCAACTGACCATGGCATCTGAGGGGTTAAATGTCTGACCTAGGTGTCTCTGTGTGAAACAGCAAAAACCTGGCAGCAATGGCGCTCGCTCCGCTCTGGAGCGACTGCCATCTTTAAAGACCTGATTTCCGCCATACATATATGGCAGAGGTCGGGAAGGGGTTAGTTTAAGCAAACCTACTATTTAGGAATTGCAGCCCTTTATTACCTAGTTCTTCCATTTTCGCAGGCTCAAAAGCAATTGAACAAACTAGCATTTTTACAAATATAAGCATTATTCTTGATACCAGGATGCAAATACTTTTCAGTTGACAAGTTAAAAAAACACTACTAACCTACTCAGTCCCCTGATCCAATGTAGATGCTTTACTGGCCCTGTTAGTCTTACAAACTGTCCTACCAATTGCATCACCGCTCAGCAATAGGAGCTATGATGAAGTACAGTACATGACCGCTGAGGTCAGGGATTGGCTACAACAGTCACTAAGAGTGAAGCATCTGCGCTGGTTTGGCCGGGGACTCAAGAAGTAAGTAGTGTTTTTTTAATAACATTTGTCTCGTTTAATTTCTTTTTTTTAACATCATAGCTGGTCATTAACCATCTGTACTGTGGAGTGCCATCCTATTAGTCAGTGGCATTGAAATCAAATAAATCCCAGCAGGCGTACTTGTTTCTGTATTTAAGGTATGCTTTATTTCATCGCATAATCCATATAACAGACTGTTATATGGATTATACGATGAAATAAGGCATACCTTGAATACAGAAACAAGTACGCCTGCTGGGATTTATCTGATTTTAGAATTGGGAACGATCCCTTCCCGTGCAAGTGTTTTTTACTTAAGAGTGGTGAGCTGTCTAATTTTGAGCGTAACTAGAAATGACTGGGCCCCACAGCAAATTTTTGAATGGGCCCCCCTACCCAACTACCCCCCAGCAACTTTTTTGCAACCCACTCCTCCTGTGCAACCCCCAATCCTTTGGCTAGTCAACATCGCTCTCTAAGGCGAGACCCAGAAGCTACTCCGTCCATTTCCTACAGTGTCTCTGTATATAATGTCATTGTATAATACTGTTAAGAGGGCCCTGACAATACCTGGGTGTGCCCCCTCTGAGTTCGGGCCCCAAAGCAGCCGCTTCCCCTAGAGCTACGCCCTTGCTCTCAGTGCTACTGCATTTGTGCAGACGTACAGCTCTATACATTTCAGGATTCATCCTGCCACCTCTGTTCGCAGTCATATTACCAGCAAACTTCCAGTTCCATTGGTGGTTCAATTGATTACAAGTTGTTATACAGCTCTATGACAAAAATATGGATAAGGGGAGGGGACCGTAACATACACATTTTGTATGAGCTCTATCATGGTCATGTAACCTATGTGTATAGATGTGTTTGTGAATGCCTATTGACTGCACACTGCCTTCCCTGTAGCTGTGGTTCCTTAGATTATTGCTCATGGCCAAAACTGCAATATCATTTTTAATGTTATTAATAAGTTGGTGGTGCAAATCCTCATTGTCCATAAAATATAATATACACAGTATCTCAACAACAATGTATCTTCTGCATTCAGCATATATAAAAGACATAGTAATTACAATAGAACAGCGCTTTATATATATATATCTTGTAGGTGTTGGGTCTACATACGCTTTGTGGAAGGCCGGCTTTATATGCATTCAAGGATAAAATATGCCGCCTCATTTCTCCTAGTATAAAACTACCCCTAATCTCTCAGTAATAACAAACTCACTGGTTCCTCCTGTCTCTCTATTGTTAGCAGAAAAGGTTAGAGGGTAATCCAAAAAGACAACACGGAATGGTATTTTGCCCATCTAGCTTTGAAAACATCTTTCAAATGCCTAATTCGTTCCACAATGTGGTAATTTCTTTATTTTGACTGATAATGTCTGCTTTGCTTATTGTGAAGATTTAGCAATGAAGTTATATTTTTGCATTAAGACTTTGCTTTGTGGAGAAAGAACATTTCTTTTGTCATGAATAGACAAGGAAGCACGATGAGAAAAGAGGGGGTATGGAGGGAATGAGAATATAAGAAGGACGCTAAGCAGGACGGACCTGGGGCCACAATGATTTCTGTATAGGGGGTCATAAAAGTTATAGAAGAAATTAGATGGACTATGATACATATATCACAGATTTATCTAACACTCATGTCCCTTGGGTGAAAAAGTAACTGCCGTCTTAAAGGCGTTTTCTCATTGAAATGAAGCCAGCACAGAGATCAGTTGTTAGCCGCGGGGATAGCTTCTGAGACCAACAGTGATCAGGAGGAGCACCCATTGTAGTATTAGATAACGGCCATTCAAATTAGTGCTAATCCATGTAATCAACGCTGCTGATTCTAATCTGTTCCAGCACATAGAGATCTCAAGAAAGCCACCCACCTCTACAACGTCCATATGCCATATAACCACACTAGTTACAACTACACCTTTCTTATATTTGATATCAATATTATTTCTTATTTCTGTGGATCATCATGTTCAGTGGGTACAGTAGGAAACACTACAGAACATCAATGCTTGTCTCACATTTTCAAAAACATAGAAGCAAAAAATTCCCATTATGCCTGCCATAATGCAAATATTCCATAATAAGAACACTCAAATGTGGTCGTGACCTTGCTCCATGTCGCGTATGTATATTTTTATACTTACCTTTTGGGACTTAAATATTCGGAAAATAACTATGGCTGTGATGGTGTGTGTGGATATTCTGTTACATTGAAACCATGACATCTAGCCATTATTGAGGAGTTATGGATCCTACACTGTTCAGCCCTTCTTCTGTAATGAATACATTAAGTGAGAAACATTTTCAAGGGGTTTTCCAGGTGTTTGATATTGATGATCTATCCTCAGAATAGGCCAGGGATGGCTAACCTCCGGCACTCCAGCTGTGGTGAAACTACGACTCCCAGCATTCTCCATTCATTTCTATGGAGTTCTGAGAACAGCCAAGCAAGTGTACATCTTAGTTTTACCAAAACTGGAGTGCCGGAGGTTAGCCATCACAGGAATAGGCCATCAATATCTGATAAGTGGGGGTCCAACCCCTGGCACCCACCTCACCAGCTGTTTAAAGAGGCTGTGAAGAATTCATTGGTAACATAGCCTTGGTGCAGCTCTCAGTCCCATTAAAGTGAATAGGGCTGAAATGAAATACCAAGCACGGCTTCTATTCCTAAGGATAGGTCATCAGTACTAAACACAGAAAAGCCCTTTAACTTCTATAGGATTCAGAGCTGAAGTCCCCCAGCATTTTTTTTGCTGGATCAGTACTGTCAGTATTGTACTCTGTCTGATCATTTGCTCTTAGAGAAGGAAAGTGCTTATACTATAATCTGATATGAAGTTAACTCTTTATTTGTCCCCAGGAAATTCAATGTTAAGCCAGGCACAGTCCCTTAGCTGAATATAATAATTCCTTTAACTTAGCCATTCATTGCTTCATTCTTGAGAAAAAGTACTTTTAAGCCATAAACAAATATGCAGTTAATCGCACAGAGGGCAGGCCCAAGCCACCCTTACGCCTCTTGCTTCGTCTTCCAGCCCATCCCTCCTTTTCTTGATTGACAGGGCCAGGCTCTTGCATAGTCATGTTACCTAACCTGTCAGTCAAGAAGGAGTGGATGGAAGAGGAAGGCTGAGGAGAAAGGGTGCAAAAAGTGCCCGCTCTTGGTGCATGTAACTGCTCATTTGCATATGGATCAAAACAAGAGATGAGCAAACTTCTTCAAATTAATGTAGTGTCCAATTTAGCAATTGTTTAAAATTTTTTATTTGTGGCCGAATCAGTTCTGCATGAACAAAATGCTCCAATTGGCCTGAAAATGAATATATGACACTCTGAGGTGTCCTAGAATGCAGATTATTTTTTAAAATATATCCTTTTTGTTATCCTTATTTTTAAACTTTTTTTTTTTTTACAGCTACCTTTAAGCTCTTTAATGCAATTAGAGCAATAGCAAATAATGTTAGGGTGACACTGACATATGTAGCTGTGGTTGATGGTCTTAACAAACATGGTGTTCAATCTCTTTGGGACACATGACGTACCGGTACGTCATGTGTATTTCCGATCACCGCCGTGAGACAGGCGGTGATCGGAACTGGGTGCTTGCTGAAATCAATCAGCAGGCACCCTGGGACAATGCAGAGGGGGGTCCTGTATCGGCGATCGCTGCAAACCGCAGGTCAATTCAGACCAGCGGTTTGCATCGCTTTCAGAAGTTTCTGATCCCCGCAGTCCGTGACCGCGGGGATCAGAAACTTCAAAATGACCAAAATTGACATTTCTAACCCCTCGGGCAGTGCAGGCGGTGCTGGGGGGGTGGGCGGGCACGCGATCATCCCACCCGCCCCCTCTCATTTCCAGGATGGCCGAGCGGTTAGCAAGCAGAGTGTCAGCACATTGCTGACACTCTGCTTGAAATGGCTGACATCTGTGCTATGATGTCAGCCGTTTAACCCCTTCCATGCTGCGGTCCGTAGGGACCGCTGTATGGAAGGGGTTAACAGGGAGGGAGCTCCCTCCCTCTCCCATCTGGGGCTGCTGTGCCATTTCAGCCCCCAATTCTTGACGGGATCACAGAGGAAGGGGGCCCCCGTCCCGCCCCATCACCCGCTGCTCTGTTGTGACAGTGGGTGATGGTTACCATGGCAACCGGGCACCTTCACAGGCTTCTGGCTTTCCATGGTACTGATCAGACTTCTGCTAAAGGCAGACCCAATGGATCTTAAAGAACCAAGTGGGTCTGGGTAAAAAAAAAAAATTAAAAAAAAAATTTAAAAAAATTAAAAATAAAATGCACTACACATATTAGGTATCGCCATGTCCATAATAACCTGCTCTATAAAAATATCACATGACCTAACCCCTCAGGTGAATACTGTTGAAAAAAAAGGTGTAAAAAAAGCTATTTTTTGTCACCTTAAATTACAAAAAGTGTAATAGCAAGCGATCAAAAAGTTATACGCACCCTAAAATAGTGCCAATTAACAGTCATCTCATCCTGCAAAAATAATACCCTACCCAAGATAATCGCCCTAAAAAAAACTATGGCTCTCGGACTATGGAGACACTAAAACATGATTTTTTTTTTGTTTAAAAAAATGAAACAATTGTGTAAACTTACATAAATTAAAAAAGTTGACAAATTAGGTATCGCCACGTCCATAATAACCTGCTCTATAAAAATACCACATGATGTAACCTGTCAGATAAATGTTATAAATAACAAAAAATAAAAATGGTGCCAAAACTTATATTTCTTGAAACCTTGCCTCACAAAAAGTGTAATATAGAGCAACCAAAAATCATATGTACCCTAAAATAGTACCAACAAAACTGCCACCCTATCCCGTAGTTTCTAGCATGGGGTCACCTTTTTGGAGTTTCTACTCTAGGGGTGCATCATGGGAGCTTCAAATGGGACATGGTGTAAAAAAAAACAGTCCAGCAAAATTTGCCTTCCAAAAACCGTATGGCATTTCTTTCCTTCTGCGCCCTGCCGTGTGCCCGTACAGCAGTTTACGACCACATATGGGGTGTTTCTGTAAACTACAGAATCAGGGCCACAAATATTGAGCTTTGTTTGGCTGTTAACCCTTGCTTTGTAACTGGAAAAAAATTATTAAAATGGAAATCTGCCAAAAAAGTGAAATTTTTTAATTTTATCTCTATTTTCCATTAATTCTTGTGGAACACCTAAAGGGTTAACAAAGTTTGTAAAATCAGTTTTGTATACCTTGAAGGGTATATTTTTTAAAATGGGGTCACTTTTTTGAGTTTCTACTCTAGGGGTGCATCAGGGGGGCTTCAAATGGGACATGGTGTCAAAAAAACTAGTCCAGCTAAATCTGCCTTCCAAAAACCGTATGGCATTCCTTTCCTTCAGCTCCCTGCCATGTGCTTGTACAGCAGTTTACGACCACATATGGGGTGTTTCTGTAAAATACAGAATCAGGGCCATAAATATAACATTTTGTTTGGCTGTTAACCCTTGCTTTGTAACTGAAAAAAATTGATTCAAATGGAAAATCTGCCCAAAAAATTAAATTTTGAGATTTTCTCTCTATTTTCCATGAATTCTTCTGGAACACCTAAAGGGTTAACAAAGTTTGTAAAATCAGTTTAGAAAACCTTGAGGGGTGTAGTTTCTAAAATAGGGTCATTTTTGGGTGGTTTCTATTATGCAAGCCTCACAAAGTGACTTCAGACCTAAACTGGTCCTGAAAAAGTGGGTTTTAGATTTGTTTCTAAACTTCTGAGCCTTGTAACGTCCCCAAAAAATAAAATGGCATTCCCAAATGGATCCAAAGTAGACATATGGGGAATGTAAATTATTAACAATTTTTGCGGGTACTACTATGTATTATAGAAATAGAGAAATAGAAATTTGGAAATTACCAAATTTTTGGTAAATTTTGAATTTTTTTTATAAATAAAAATTTATTTTTTTGACTCCATTTTACCAGTGTCATGAAGTACAATATGTGATGAAAAAACAATCTCAGAATGGCCTGGATAAGTAAAAGTGTTTTAAAGCTATTCACACATAAAGTGACACTGGTCAGATTTTCAAAAAATGGCCTGGTCCTTAAGGTGAAAATGAGCCCGGTCCATAAGGGGTTTAAAAACACTGCGCAGTCGCATTTGTTATTCTTTTTCATATAAGCTTCCAAAAATGTCCCTTATCAGGGGCAAATGGTCTTTAAACACACATTGTTACACTTTAATTGGGGCAGATCCCTGCCCCTGTTTATACACACACATTTTAACATCATAAGAAATTTGGCTTGTTCTGCACAAGTTCTATAAGCTTCCAAAAATTTCCCTTATCAGTGGCAAATGGTCTTTAAACACACATTCCCTTACGTCCTCAACAGCAGCACAGATGGGGTTAACTGCCCCTGTGGACTGGTAGGACCGGCGGAATTTTAATGAGTCCAAGAACCAATAAACGATCTTCAGCTCCCTGAAAGGGAGGAGATCACCCCCCAGCCCACCGTGTTTTTCTCTGTCCTCTGGACAGGTGGACTGGCGTGTCGCTCCCTCTCTGGGAGCTGAAGATTGCTTAAGGGTTCCTTTTTCCCTCCTTAAAGCTTAGCTCGCTTTCTATGGATCTCAGTGCCTTTATTTTAGGCCTGATCATGGCGATTTCGGTCTGGGGTACCGTTGGGGAGGGGGGGCGTCCCCTCCCCTCTTCTTTCATCATCTGTAGACGGTCCTCCGTTCCTCCGTTACCGCATGTGTGTGGCGCTATGGGCGCTGCCATTTTCCGGAAGTGACGCGCCCTAGGTGCGCTACGTCACTTCCGGTTTTTCGAAGCGATGCGGTGATGTATAAAACTCACCTTTCTTTAAACTGGCTCCCTAGAATGACATCCTGGACTTAGGAATTAGTCTGGGGAGACAATTTTTCGTTTAGGTAGAGCCAGTATAGGCTCTGGTTTTTCTGAGTGCTTGCTTTGGCAGCACATATACAAAAAAAAAAAAAAAGGGAGTGGTGCTGATCTCGTTTCAGGAACCCGCCCATTGGGCGGGGTTTCCTCCTTTTAAGCGCCCAGAGCCCATCAGTCAGTGCTCTGGTTGCGTTGCTTTCACAAGTTAGCTCCAGAGCTCTCCTGTGCTTTGTGATATTCCTGCAGTATTGCTTTGCTTGGGTTTTGTACTTCCTCTTCTTTCAGCTCTATTTCTTCTAGTGCTGGTGGGCTCCCTTAAGGTCTGGTTTTCTCCACCTCCTGATGTTGTAGGTGTTATTACCTGTTTTGTTTCTTCCATTACAGACTATGGCTTCCCCTAAGGAGGATCAGCGGAAGGCTGGGGCCAAGAGGAAGCATTTGGCATGTTACGAATGTAACACACCCCTAGTTGACAGCTGTCCTTACTCCAGATGTGAGAGTTGTCGCACGGCATCCACGGAACCCACGATGCAGGAGATGTTCCAATGGACCAAGACATACGTGGATGATTCCATCAAGGGAGTAGTTCAGCTACTTAATGAGAGGCTACCAGGTCCCTCTCAGACTCCCATGGAGGTGGTCACACCGGTCAAAAGACCTACCCCCTGTTCAGTGGGGTCTTCTTCTTCTGAAGAAGAAGAATCTACTTCTTGCTTTTTTCCTCCAGAAAAGACGCAGAAGTTACTCAAGTCCATCAGGTCGGGGGACCAGGATGTTGACATGGGGGAGTCCTCCGATCCCGCCGGTCGGACACAGCGTGTCTTTAGAGCGGATGAGACCCTCCTCTCTGTGATGCGCACAGAGTGGAAAAAGCCTGAGAAGGGTCCAGTGCTTACCAGAAAATTCAGACTCATGTACCCGATGGCTAAACCCTTGGTGGAATCGTGGGGTTCCGTTCCCAAGGTGGACATGGCTATAGCCAAGTTGTCCCGGCGCACTCTAGTCCCTGCAGATGATGGGTCTAGCCTGCAGGACCCTCTAGACCGGAGGGCAGAGTGCACCCTTAGGAGGGGTTACGCGGCGGCCGCTGCCTCCGCATCTACTTCCATTGCGGCCACTGAGGTAGCCACCTATCTACGCTTAATCAAATCCAGACGGATGTGGACCAGAGCGTATCAAGAGACGACATCCTGGCAGCCTTCAAGTCAGCCAACCTGGCTATGGACTTTTTAGTTGATTCCTCCCAGATGCAGCTAAAGCTGGCCGCCAAAACTATGGCCCTAGTTTCAGCTGCCCGCAGACCACTCTGGCTGAAACCGTGGATCGCGGATAACGCATCCAAGTTTAACCTTTGTGGGCTCCCCTTCGAACCAGATAGGTTATTCGGGTCCGAATTGGACAAAATAATGGAGGGGCTCTCCGATAAAAAAGGGAAGAGCCTCCCCCAGCAGCCCTTTCGGGGACGCCCCAGACAGGAAAAGAAGGGCGGAGGTCGTTCTGGGCAGCAGTCTAGGCGCAGAGATTGGGGGGGGCCGTCTCGTAAATATCCGAGACGCCCCCGCAAACCCACCAGGGAGGCAAAACCCTCCTGACTATGGGCCTCCTCGAGGCTCTTGGATAAGCCCTGCTGCCCCTGCAGTGTCTCCCCTAGATTTTCCCGTACCCCTCCCCCAGATTCCCGTGGGGGGCCGTCTTACCCACTTCAAAGACTCTTGGAGCCGGTTGATTGCAGATCCCTGGGTCCAGGACATAGTTTCCGCCGGGTACCGGGTAGATCTTATCTCTCTCCCCCCAGAGAGATTCATCGCCACACGAAGCTGGTGGTCCTAGAATCTTACATTCAGGACTATATTTCCAAGGGAGCCCTGGAGGAGGTACCGGCAGGGGAGAGGTGCCTAGGGATTTATTCACCAGTGTTCCTGGTTCCCAAGAAGACAGGAGATCTCCGGATGATCATCGATTTGAGATTCCTCAATCGATTTATAAGGAAAACAAGGTTTCGCATGGAAACCATAAGGTCAGTCAGCCATATCCTCAATCTTGGGGACGTCATGGCTACTCTGGACCTCATGGATGCGTACCTTCACATTCCGATCCATTCCGCTTCCCGGAAACTTCTCAGGATCGCGGTCCAGATCTCAGGGGTTTGCAGGCACTTTCAGTTCGCCGTGCTTCCCTTCGGAATCTCTTCTGCCCCCATCTTCACCAAGGTGGTGGTTTCGGTGGTGGCAGCTTTGAGACTCCAAGGTCTGACTATTATTCCTTATCTGGACGATTGGCTTTTCATAGCCTCTTCAGTTCCGATCCTTACCCACCATCTTCAGGTCGCAGTCTCCTTTCTCTTCCGCCTAGGCTGGATTATCAACTGGCAGAAGTCGAATGTGAGCCCATCGACTTCAATCCATTACTTAGGATTCGTGGTCGACTCTGTGGAGATGTCCCTCCGGTTGATTTCAGAAAGGAGAGCGCGGATTCAGGACCTGGCAAAGGTCCTTTATGTCCCTCGTCGAGTCTCTATCCGGACTCTCATGAAGATGCTGGGGCTCATGTCAGCGGCTGCGGATGCGGTCCCTTGGGCGTTATGGCACCTCCGTCCTCTTCAGTCGGAGGTCTTACACCTATGGAACGGCAGCCCTGCGGGGCTAGATTCCCTGTGCTCCCTGTCCGGTCAAACCCGAAATTCCCTCAGATGGTGGTTTCAGCTACCAGCAGGGAAGTCTATGACCCAACCAGCTTGGGTCATATTGACTACAGACGCGTCCCTTGTAGGCTGGGGCGCTCACCTGGACGGATCCCCAATTCAGGGATCTTGGTCTCCTCTGGAGCGGCATCTTTCCTCCAATCTTCGCGAGATGCGAGCTATCCGGCTAGCCCTCCTTCACTTTGCGCCTCAGATCCGGGGCAAAGCAGTGAAAGTCCAGTCAGACAATGACTGCAGTCCTCTATATAAACAAACAGGGAGGCACAAGATCATTGCCCCTTCTGTCAGAGATCGGGGTAATTCTTCGGTGGGCAGAGCTGAACCTTTCCCATCTATCTGCCGTTCATATTCGAGGCTCCCTCAATATGATAGCGGACCGCTTAAGTCGAGGATTACCGACCATGGAGTGGTCTCTGCATCCGGAGATCTTCAGGCAGCTAGTTTACAGATGGGGTATGCCAGAAGTGGATCTCATGGCAACCAGGTTCAACGCCAAGGTGATGAGGTTCTGTTCCCTCTACAGGGAAGACAACCCCCTGGCGATAGATGCTCTGTCAATACCGTGGAGGTTCAGGCTGGCTTACATCTTCCCTCCCTTTTCCATGATACCGAGGGTATTGATGAAAATCCGTCAGGATCAGGCCTCGGTAATAGCCATCATACCGTTTTGGCCCAGAAGATCCTGGTTTACCCAGCTCATTCAGATGAGTCGGGGACAATACTGGAGACTCCCCCCGGAGCAGACCCTGGTGTCGTGGGACACTCACCTCTGCACAGGTTCAACCTGACAGCCTGGAGGTTGATCAGTCCCTTCCCAATATAGAAGGGCTTTCCGAGTCGGTCCTGAGGACTTTGTCGCATTCCCGAGCAGAGTCTACAAAGAAGGCCTACTCCAGGATCATGAGAATCTTTGAGGCATGGTGTGATTCCAGACAGGTGGCGTCTGCAGATCCGCCCCTTCCTGCGATACTTCAATTTCTTCAGGATGGATTAGATAGAGGCCTATCTCCAGCTACCTTGAAGGTACAGGTTTATGCCATCTCGGCCTGTCTCAACAGGCCACATTCTCGGGACCCACTCATCAAACGCTTCCTGAAGGGAGCTAAAAGACTAAAGCCTACTATACTGAAACCTATCCCCCAGTGGGATCTTTCAGTAGTGCTCAGGGGGCTAGCATCTCCCCCCTTCGAGCCCTTGGAGGAGGTAAATTTTAAATTTTTGACTTTAAAGATGGTCTTTCTTCTGGCTATAGCTTCAGCCAAAAGAGTTTCTGAATTGCAGGCTTTCTCCGCAAATCACCCGTACATTATTTTTCTACAGGATAGAGTACTCCTGAAGTTTTTACCTTACTTCAGGCCTAAGGTGCCTACTTTCCAGAACATCAATCAGGTAATATCTTTACCAGTTTTGTTTACAGCCTCCTCCTCTGATACTCCAGCTAGAGACCCGCTGGATATTTCAAGATGCCTCCAGATCTATGTGGATAGATCTAGTGAGTTCAGGATAGATGAGAATCTTCTTATCCTGTTTGCCGGTAAGTCTAAAGGCCGTAAAGCGTCTAAAGCCACCATTAGTCGCTGGATCAAGGAGGCCATTATGGAAGCTTTCGTCTCCCAATCCTTAGATCCTCCCGAGTTTGTGAGGGCCCATTCTACTAGGGCGGTCTCCACCTCGGTTGCGGAGAGAAGACTCCTACCCTTAGAGTTGATCTGTAAGGCGGCCTCCTGGAGCTCTGAGTCAACCTTCATCTCCCATTATAGGATAGATGCTAGGATGGCAGAGTTTTCGGCTTTTGGGCAGACTGTTCTTAGTTCTGCCAGGCATGAGGACCCTCCCTAGGGGATTCTTCTTGCTATCTCCCCATCTGTGCTGCTGTTGAGGACGTAAGGGAATCGTTAATTTCTAACGATAATTTGTTTTCCCTTAGTCCTAACAGCAGCACACAAATATCCCACCCTAAATACATTATGCTTGTTAAAAACACGGTGGGCTGGGGGGTGATCTCCTCCCTTTCAGGGAGCTGAAGATCGTTTATTGGTTCTTGGGCTCATTAAAATTCCGCCGGTCCTACCAGTCCACAGGGGCAGTTAACCCCATCTGTGCTGCTGTTAGGACTAAGGGAAAACAAATTATCGTTAGAAATTAACGATTGTTACACTTTAATTGGGGCAGATCCCTGCCCCTGTTTATACACACACATTTTAACATCATAAGAAATTTGGCTTGTTCTGCACAAGTGTCCAAAAAGTATGTGCTAATGGGAGCAGATACCTGCCAGTATTTATACACACACAAATGTTAATTGTCAGAAGAAACAGTGGCTTGTTCTGAAGTTGAACAAGCCTGGAAAAATGATCCCTTTTGTTTGAGAGCAGCAGCGGTACAGTGTGGATGTGAAAAGGATAAGTTGTTTAGGGGTAATAACTGATAGCAATAGTAGTGTCTGCAGTAGCAGCACTACATGGAACAGACAAGACATTAGATATGTGTACAGCTGAGTGGGGTAGTAGTATTACTAGTAGTGGTGAGTGTATAAAAGTTAATGGTAATGGCAGTAGGGGTAATGGAATTGGCAGTAGGGGGAATAGTAGTTGTGAGTAGCAGCTGCCATGGCAGCAGCAGCCATATGGTACGGAACATGATGGTAGGCAGACAGCGACACTGGCATGATGAGGCACTTTAGCAATGGCAGATCTGGGCCAGTTCCAATCTGCCTCCCCAGAAATCCATGGGGTCAGGAAACATGATAAGTGGTAGAGGGGGCACAGACTACAATACAGAGCAAGAGGCACTATATACAGGGGGAACAGTGTGTGACACTATACAAAGGGGGCACTGAGCATGTTAGACAACATACAGAGGGCACAGTGTGTTAGACTACATACAGGGGGCACAGAGTGTTTGACACTATATACAGGGCATTGAGCCTGTGGCACTACCATTAGAGATCCACATTTTGTGGTCTGCAAAACAAGCACGACTTGTGTGATTTTGTGAAGAGTACTGCATAAAAAGTAAGTTGCTTCAGCAGTGTAATCCGGTTCTCTCACTAGTTTATGTTGTGTTTAGATTGGGCAGAATAAGCATGGCAACAAACTCCCATTAAAATCTAAAAACTACCTCTATTTTGGACACACAAGTTAAAGGGGTTGTCTGGTTTCAAGAAGAACCAGACAGTTTACACCTGACAGATCCAAAGCTGCAGTTCTCCTCGCAGGCTCTATTTTCCTGGCTGCAGTGGTGACCATGTCAGCAATACATCACAGATGCAGCCAATCACTGCACCACTGAGGCAAGTGAGTGATTGGCTGCTGTAGTCACGGGCTGCCAATGTGACGTCACCATGGAGTGGTTCCATGGTGTTTCTGTCCGTGCCTCCACACCGCAAAAAAATAGAAAAATCAGCAATAAAAAATTTAATGTTAAATGCCAGCCAAAGGTTTTGTGTTAACTTATGGAGCACAAAATTTATAAATAGAAGAAAAAACCACCACACACCACAAGCCACACCACTGTCTATATAAAAAAAAAAGGGGACATAATTTAAAAAGAAATTCAGATGCCCTTTGTGCTAGTTAAAAATAAATAAATAACAAATGTGAAAAACAGACTATTTTCCTTTTTTTTTGCAGTTTGCCAGGTATAATTTTTTACAAGTCCCATGTATCACAGAAAAAAAAGGCAGAAAAATTATTTGTATCACCAAATGGAAAAAAAAGCATGCACTAAAAAAAAAAAAAAGAAACAAAAACTGAAAATGTTCCTGGTCGGGAAAGGGTTAAATGGTCCAGTCTTGAACTGGTTAACAGAACACTATAAGTGTAGCTGCAGGGGGAGGATGTGTTTTCATTACATATATACAGTAGCAGAATGTACTGTATATATAATCACAGCTATTGTAGACATGTGAGCAGAAAAACACAGTCACCTCTGCAGCCACAAACCCTGAAATCTAAACTCAGGGTCCAAATTTCAGAATAGTGTATAGTTCAGAAATCTGAGGTGCATTTAGTGCTACATTTCATTAGTATTAGGCCATGTTCACACATCCGTGTCTGTTTTACTCCTTGAAAAACAACCATATTTCAACTGTGACAATGTCCATATGCAGCTCATTGCAAAGCTTATCAAGTGTTAATGTTCACTGTATTTCATGCATTGCATTCATGTATTACCTGTCCCAAATTTTGTGTATGGAGAGGGACCAATAGTAGGTTCCTAGTGCTTAGGCTGGCACCACCATTTTCTCTCTAAATGGAAATAGAATTCAGTGTAGTGTGAGCTGCAGACCTATATGCAGCAATAAGGCAGTGTGGAGCTGCCTGTGGATAATGAGTAAAAAGGGACAATTTACGTGTCAGCACTTGGAAAGAAAGTGACTTTTACAGAAGGTTGAGCAGTCACGTAAAGGAGTTTGTGGACTACTTTATGGAGAAAGGTAACTGCATTAAACACTTCAGTTTTGTCCCCATTCATTGTCAATGGGGTCAAAACTGATCATGATGCACAAGTATGCACCTGTTCCGTATTGTTGTCTTTTGTTCTGGATATCTGGTAGGGTCCACCACCCTCTTTCATAAAAGGATGAAAAGAAAACTGTTCAAGGTATAGCAACCCTTAAAGTTTATGAGTCATTTAGAAAGGATGTGTCTCCGAAACCTTGCTCCCATACCTTAGCAAGCTAATAGAACTCAGAATTATCTGGGGTTCCCTTCCATAAACAGACTCTCGCAGCGCAAATCTCTATCATTCAAAAAGAAGGCAAAGACCCAATGCTATGCAGCAACTACCGCCCCATTTCTTCAGTCAATATTGACCTTAAGCTATTTGCGAAAATTCTAGCCCAAAGATTACAAACTACCCTCCCCTCTCTTATTTCTCTGGATCAAGTAAGTTTTGTTCGTGGTAGAGAAGGGAAAGATAACATATATAGAGTTATACAGCTCATAGCCCACGCAAAATCTTCAGCCAAACATTTAATACTGTTGAGTACTGACGCCGAAAAGGCATTCGACCGAGTAGACTGGACCTACCTTAAAGCCTCATTGGCGCTTTTGGAATCCCACCCATGTTCATTGCTGCCATCTTTACCATGTACACAGATCCCACCGCCAAAGTGCTGTCGCCTGTGTTTCCCATTTCTAACGGTACCCGATAGGGATGCCCACTTTCTCCCCTACTCTTTGTGCTAACAATGGAAACATTACTACAAAAAAATAAGACAAGATGACCGTATACAAGGGATGACATGTAGTGGAGGGGAACACAAGGTGGCAGCGTATGCAGAGGACCTCCTGTTAATGCTAACCAACCCGGCAGACTCGCTCCCCATTGTGGTACGACTTTTCCTTGAATTTGGGCTAATATCTAACTTCAAAGTGAACATTAATAAATCTCAAGTTCTCAATATCTCCCTACCCAAACGTTTAGCTATCACTTTATCTACCACTTGCCCCTCCCAACCTACAATCAAGTTTCTAGGGATTAGAATCTCATCTGAGCCCAACAACCTATACAAAAATAACTTCCCACCATTATTACAGGAGATTTCCAAAACCTTATCCTCTTGGCCAACACCATATATCTCATGGTTCAGACATAAAAATATTGCTAAGTGCCTCATCTGGCCAAAAATAACATATCCACTTCAAGCACTCCCTATACATATCCCCAAAATGTTCTATTCCACATTGATCAAGATTTTCTCTAAATATATATGGCATTGCAAGAAACCTAGAATTAAAATAAGCAGTCCATCTGAATAGAATTGTTGACAGGATCAGATGTGCCCCTCATAAGCTCTGGGTCCGTATAGAAGAAGAGATAACAGGACGCCCACTCAGACACTGTGTATTCTCTGATCAAACTAGCTTTCCACATACCAATACAAAGAACGTACTTACAAATTAGAACAGACGAATATGGAATCAGTGCAAAGTTCGGTCAATATGCTCCCCTTACCCTTCCCCATTATTAAAAGTTAAAGACTTACTATATAGCTCCGACCGTGCACATAATAACACAATACCGAACGGGATTAAAAATAACAATACCTCTATGACTCTGCATGACATTGTAGGTGCTGGAGACCTCATTAGACCTTATTTAGATACATGGAGTTGTGGGATTTCTACTGTATAAGAAGCGCCAAAAACACCTAGTTTGCTAACCTTGTCTTATGTGATCTCCTTTTGACAATTTTCTTTGTTGGTTTTCCTTTTTTTTCTTCTTCTTTTTTTTGGTTGATGTTTTTGAATATGGTGATGTAATTGCCAAATGTACAAGCTGCTTCATATAAAGTGTGCCGTCTGTATACTCTGTATATGCTGCTTTACATCTATGACTCTTATTCTTTTAAATACAGAAATTATTTTGAAACATAAAAAATAACAATACCACTATCGACCTCCTAATTTTAGATGGCCCAATCCCTTCTCTCACTACACTCACCAAATTACTTGCCACCTACACTTTCGTAGTGGTCGGGAAAGGTGGACTCTTTATATCGTTTAGAAGAACTGGCAAGATAGGAGTCCAGATCGCATATTCTCTTTCAAAATACTTGGCCTCTTTCAGCTAAATACAGGCACTTTGAGGCCTAGAGTTCCTATAGGGTACATTTTTCATGTGATACAAACTTACAGTGGATATAAAAAGTCTACACACCGCTTAAAATGTCAGGTTTCTGTGATGTAAAAAAATGAGACAAAGATAAATCATTTCAGAACTTTTTCCATCTTTAATGTGACCTATAAACTGTACCAATCAATTGAAAAACAAACTGAAATCTTTTAGGTGGAGGGAAGAAAACCAAAAAACCTAAAATAATGTGGTTGCATAAAGTGTGCACACCCTCTTATAATTGGGGATGTAGCTGTGTTCAGAATTAAGCAATCACATTCAAAATCATGTTAAATAGGAGTCAGTATACACCTGCCATCATTTAAAGTGCCTCTGATTAACCCCAAATAAAGTTTAGCTGCTCTAGTTGGTCTTTCCTGAAATTTTCTTAGTCACATCCGACAGCAAAAGCCATGGTCCACAGAGAGCTTCCAAAGCATCAGAGGGATCTCATTGTTAAAATGTATCAGTCAGGAGAAGGGTACAAAAGAATTTCCAAGGCCTTAGATATACCATGGAACACAGTGAAGACAGTCATCATCAAGTGGAGAAAATATGGCACAACAGTGACATTACCAAAAACTGGACGTCCCTCCAAAATTGATGAAAAGACGAGAAGAAAACTGGTCTGGAAGGCTACTAAGAGGCCTACAGCAACATTAAAGGAGCTGCAGGAATATTTGGCAAGTACTGGCTGTGTGGTACATGTGACAGCAATCTCCCGTATTCTTCATATATGTATAGGCGTACAGTGGCTAGAAAAGCATAAAGAAAGTGCACCATAGGGTAGTATGTTCCAGTTAGATATGACTGGTAGATAGAATTAAAAAATGGAGGCTCACCTTAAAGAGTTGTGCTATCAATAGGCACAACTCTACTGTAGGTTTAGTAGATTAATGCGAACTCGTGCGTCCACTTGTCGGTTTATGCTGCCGTGGTATCCAAAAGTTCCGGAGAGAATCTTCTCCAAAGGCAATATAGTAGAGATATATCAGGATACAAATAAGGCGCAAAAATACACCGGCCAGGACACTCTCATGAAGAGTAAGAATCTTTTTCTTTATTGAGTTTTTTTCTTAATGAGTCTTTTTAACCTGAGGAAGGGGGCTTTTTCACCCCGAAACACATTGTTTTGTTATGTTATTGACACGAAAATTTTAAAAAACTCAATAAAGAAGAAGATTTTTACTCTTCATGCGAGTGTTCTAGCCGGTGTATTTTTGCGCCTTATTTGTATCCTGATATATCCCTACCGTTTTCTTCATATGTCTGGGCTATGGGGTAGAGTGGCAAGACGAAAGCCTTTTCTTACGACGAAAAACATCCAAGCCAGGCTACATTTTGCAAAAACACATCTGAAGTCTCCCAAAAGCATGTGGGAAAAGATGTTATGGTCTGATGAAACCAAGGTTGAACTTTTTGGCCATAATTCCAAAAGATATGTTTGGCGCAAAACCAACACTGCACACCACCAAAAGAACACCATACCACAGTGAAGCATGGTGGTGGCAGCATCATGCTTTGGGGCTGTTTTTCTTCAGCTAGAACTGGGGCCTTAGTTGAGCTAGAGGAAATTATGAACAGTTCCAAATACCAGTCAATATTGGCACAAAACATTCAGGCTTCTGCTAGAAAGCTGAACATGAAGAGGAACTTCATCTTTCAGCATGACAACGACCCAAAGCATACATCCAAATCAACAAAGGAATGGCTTCACCAGAAGAAGATTAAAGTTTTGGAATGGCCCGGCCAGACCCCAGGCCTGAATCCGATTGAAAATCTGTGGGGTTATCTGAAGAGGGCTGTGCACAGGAGATGCCCTCGCAATCTGACAGATTTGGAGTCTTTTTGCAAAGTCGTGGTATTGCCCTCTCACTCCCTCTCTTTTATTCATTGGATCACGGAAATGAGCCTTACTATAAAAAACGGACTATAATGAGATATTGATAAGCCTACACCCCCCCAACACCTACCCCTCCCTGTGTTCCTAGCCTTCCATTTCCCCTCTCTCCTACTTCTACTTTGGAAAAAAGGTTTATTGTCGGTAAGCTATTGGTTACTGTATTTTTCGCCCCATAAGATGCACTTTTTTCACCCAAAAGTGGTGGGAAAATGCCCCTAGGTCTTATGGGGCAAATGCTGCCATTTTACATTGCAGTCTGCGATGCTGCTGCATCGCAGACTGCGATGTATCAGCTGGGCGGGGAGGGAGGAGGGGCTGGTGTCATGCAAATGCGGCGGGGCCGCCTACTCCATTCATAAAGTAGGCGGCGCAGGCACGTGACGTCAGTGAGTTACGGCCGGCCGCCCGCCCTGCTCTGCCTGCTACAGGACATTTAGTAAGTAGTACAGATGGGGCTAGGGATTGGAACTTCAATTAAAGTTATTATTATAAAAGGTTTAGGCAATAAAGCAGTGAGGGAGCGGCGGGGCGGGAGTACAGTGGCCGCACCGGCCCTGCCGCATTTGCATGCCACCGACCCCTCCTCCCTCCCCCTCCCACAGGTTTAGCTCCGGTATAATAGGGCATCTGTGGATGCCACTATTATGGGGTGGGGATATGTGGATGGCACTGTTATGGGGTGGAGGATCTCTGGGTGACACATATATAGCAGTGCCATCCACAGATCTCCCCCATAACAGTGCCATCCACAGATAACCCCCCCCCATAACAGTGTCATCCACAGATCACCCCCCATAACAGTGCCATCCACAGATCCCCCCCATAACAGTGCCATCCACAGATCCCCCTATAACAGTGCCATCCACAGGTCCCCCCATAACAGTGCCACCCACAGATCCCCCCATAACAGTGCCATCCACAGATCCCCCATAGTAGTGTCATGCACAGACCACAATTAGTTCAAAACCCACCAAAAGCACACCTTTTGGTTAAAAATTATTTTTTTCTTATTTTCTTAAAAACCTAGGTGCGTCTTATAGGCCGGTGTGTCTTATAGGGTGAAAAATACGGTCAGTTATTACTTTACAGCATTGTTCACTGATGACTTGAGTTTAGTCATTATCAATTTATCTGCACTTGTTCATTAAAGGGACACTGACAGGCCCGATAAACATATTTAGTTATTCCTATGCAGTCATAGGTCTATTAAAGTGTATTCCAATCACATAAGAGTACCCCCTGTCCGCATTTTAAACCATGTAAAAACAACTTTATAATCATCTGTCAATCACCTTCCTTTATGCCCAAGGGGCGTTTTTACTCCTACCTTTGTGCCCAGCCGCTCCCCAACTGTCGTTTCCTAGCGCCACCCAGCTCATTATTATTCAATGCGCTGGGCGGCTTTTACAGTCCCGATCCTGCCGAGCCGGCGCAGGCGCAGCAGGAGACGCTGGCATTGAACGCACTTGTACCTTCTGCGCGTGCGCCGGATAACTTGCCCGGCACCCTCACTCGCAGTGCGCGTGCGTCCCTTATTCAATCCCAGCGTCTCCTGCTGCGCCGGCTCGGCAGGATTGGGGACTGTAAAAGCCCAGCGCAGTGAATAATAATGAGCTAGGCGGTGGTAGGAAACGACAGTTGGGGCGCGGCTGGGCACAAAGGTAGGAGTAAAAACACCCCTTGGGCATAAAGAAATGGGAAAAAAAAGCCCCTTGGGCATAAAGGAAGGTGATTGACAGATGATTATAAAGTTGTTTTTACATGGTTTAAAATGCGGACAGGGGGTACTCTTATGTGATTGGAATACACTTTAATAGACCTATGACTGCATAGGAATAACTAAATATGTTTATCGGCCCTGTCAGTGTCCCTTTAAGGATGATTGGCTGAATCCTTATAGCCTTTGCTCAATGATGTCTTGATATTACTAGTTTTAATGCTTATGCTTGTATCTTATTACTGTAATTTAATTTGGTAACCTGTTTACTGCTGATGTTACTGCTATATATACTTAAAATTACAATACAAAGAATTTTGAAAAGAAAAAAAAGGATGTATAGTTTACCAGAGGGCCCTTCAAAGCTTCCCTGGCATACCATTATATTGAAAAGCTTGCATGAGGGACGTAAGGTCCGCTTGTGGTATATGTTTGCCAATAAAAGTCCTCCATCTATGAAAATAAAACCGTGGTCTTTTTATCTTTTTGTGTTTCTGTGTCCAGTTTGTCCATATACATGTAATGTGTCATCTGGGATATAATTTCGGATAGTGGTGGAACAAGTGTTGTGAGAAAATCATGGCGACCAGTTTTGGTGCATTTTGGTCCAAGACACAAAACCGCTGAAACCTGCCGTTTTATGTCTGGTTTGCGAAACGGAACAAATCAATGTAAGTCAATGGTGCTGGATCAAGTTTTTTTGTCACCAAAAAAAAAACGCATCTGGTGCCCATTGACTTACAATGATTTTCACACCGGATCTGGTTTGTTCAGTTTTGATTTAATATAACTGGATATGGCCGAAATGAATGCATCCTGATGTATTAAATTGCACGGATCTGTATAATTCCGGTTTTGAGATCCTTTGCCGGATCTCAAAAACGTAATTAACAACACAGATGTGAAAGTAGTCTAAGAAACTTCCAGTTTACCACCATATCAATCAAGACAGAAAGGATCCACTGTCTAGAGACTGTATTCCACTGAGGATACTGGGGTATCTAAGCATATCCGAGAGAAAGCTATATTGCACCTCTTTTGCCGGGAAGGGAAAGATTGCACTGTTGGGTCAAGTAGAGAAAGAGACTAGCCCTCCATACACAGCTTTGGGAATTGCACCTACTAATTGTGAAAGCTGCATTCAGTGTACACGCCATGTCTGTGTGACTTAAAGGGGTTATCCATTAAATGCCCCCCATATACACACTGAATAGACTTACTTTGTTCTCCGCACTGCTCCTGGTCCCTGTACATTGCGGGTGATGCTAGGTAGGCTCGTCCCCACCTGCAATTGACTGCTCCCCCACTCCCTGACACTGGATGTTTTCATCCGTGCATGGGGAGAAGCAGTAGCGGCAGTGCGGGGACCAGGAGCGGCGCAGGGAGCTGGGAACCAGGTAAGTATATTCATTGTGAGGGGCCCGGGCATATGGGGGACATTTAATAGTCTTGGATAACCCCTATTACCAATCTTGCAGTAAAGTACTGTGAAGCTGTTGCATCTACTGCAACATGACCTTTTGATTGCTTTCTGCATTATTACTACTACACTGCAAAGTGCTGGTGTCATCCTGGGGGGATCCTGCTTTGCACCTCAAAAAGCTGCAAAATCAAGGGCACCTCGACCATCATCGGGCAGCAGAACCCCAGAACCGGAGTGTGCTCCGAAGGGAAGAAAAGAAAAGGTGTGACCTTCTCATCACTGCACACTGGCCCAGGGGGGGTCAGAATTGTGAGTACAACAACTATTACACCCATCTAGCCACTCACTCATGCATACTCCCCTGTGGCCAAGATGCTGTACATGTTGCATCCATTTTTTGTACTCCATGTGTCATCCGTTTTCATATGCACTGTTTGTCACGGACGTTCCCGCGACAGGTGGCAGGAGATCGGTGAGACTGGCAACATGTGGTTTGATCTGACATGTTTTCCGTTTGGATCAAATGACGTCTGTGTTGTTTTTGGTGCCTGCCACACCTTCTTTCCCCAGGTGTGGCTTTTATGGTCATTTAACCTTCTCTATTTATTGTTGTTTCTCCCACTATGCTATGCGGTTTATAGCTTTTGTTCTGTGATAATAATCAGGGGCGTAGCTAAAAGCTCATGGGCCCTGGTGCAAGAGTTCAGCTTGGGCCCCCATCCCTCAGTGCTTGTTGGCAAGGGGCAGGGGAGCACATATCCTTCCTGCTGCCTGAGGCAAACATTGAAAGGGCACCCCCTCATGCCAAATTCTTAACCTAACCCCTTCCCTCCAGCCAGAGGTGTAAATTGACCAGTATGCACTTTCTGTAATGCCAGTGTCTCATGTGGCACAATGGTCTTTGGGCCCCCTCAGGCTCCTGGGCCCGGTAGCGACTGCTACCTCTGCACCCCCTATAGCTACGCCCCTGATAATAATTAATGTAGCAGCTGGCTCACTGCGCACAGTGCTTCTACTTCCAGCGGCTGCTACATTAATTATTATCACAGGGATCACAGGTCAGTGAATGTAACGGAGCATTCGATTGCATAGAAAGGGGGAATATAAATGTAATTTTAACTAAGACTCATGCGCCCAGCCTTCTGTCTCCCAGGGAAGCACGAGTCAGAAGCACAGCGTCTGCACAGCCCGTCTTTTCTAATGGACGGATGGCCCTTAGCAATGCACTTTTGAAGAGTGCTGCTAAGGGCCATTTCAGCCCCAGTTTTCTACCAAAAATAAACGTTTTGACTAAATAAAGTCTATTGCAAAATTGTTACCTATCACTTGCCCTACACTTTAGCAAACAAATAAAATAAGACAGTTATCCTTTAAAGGTGGAAAAAGTTCTGAAATGATTTATCTTTGTCTCATTTTTTTACATCACAGAAACCTGACATTTGACATTTTAACATGGGTGTGTAGACTTTTTATATTCACTATAGAAAAATGGCAGCACTGACTGGTGTAAATAAATGGGTGCGCGTCCAATGGGAATAGGCACTTACCCACAATAAAAAAGGAAAAACCGACAGCACTCCAATGTTCCAAGGATAAAGTAAAAAACTTTTATTTTCCCATGTTGTAAAACAACGTTTCGGCTCAACAATAGAGCCTTTCCTATATATATATATTAAAATGAGTATAAATAAAATGTCAGATTAATCTGAAATAAACTTTCAAGACAGGGCTCATTTGAATACTTAATATTGCATATAATTTTACATAAACTTTAGAATGCAATCTAAGTAAGTCTTGTGAACTTTACCTGCGCCTACTATTTCAACAAAGCATCACGGAGCATGGAAGCAAATTTCCTTGATAATGAGAGTCAGTCAATTAGAGCATTTAATATAAAGGTGCAGACACTGGCTTTGAATGTTTTGCAAATTACAAGCTTGATGTTTGACTGATGTGCAATAACCAGACCCAATTAGTGATCTTGCACCTTCATCCACTCAAGGAAAATGTGCTGTCATCTTAAGAAACTAAAAATAAGAATCCTCTGTATACCTAACCCTACTTCTATATAAACCTTTAAACCACATCTACTGAAACTTCTATATTTGCAAAGACTACTATGTAACTAGGAATAAAAAAAAAGGCTTAAATTATAACCCAAAATTTGAAAATGTCATACTATAGGTGTAATATGTCAGTAATAAAATCTATCCCTACCTGGCTTTGGCTTCCAATGATTTGCAGAATAAAATGAAATATTTATTACTAAATATAAGAACAATGCTAATAAAAAATACTGCAATAATCACATTATACCATTACATAATCTAGAGACAGCATTGCTCTTTCTATGTTAGTTCTGTAGAGAAGGACACATAAAACAAGAGCTCCAATGTGCAAACCAGCACAGCAGACATTTTAGATAATTTGCTTATACAGTTGCAAGAAAAAGTATGTGAACCCTTCGGAATTATATGGATTTCTGCACAAATTGGTCATAAAATGTGATCTGATCTTCATCTAAGTCACAACAATAAACAACCACAGTGCAGGTGGAAAAAGTATGTGAACCCTTGGATTTAATAACTGGTTGAACCTCCTTTGGGAGCAATAACTTCAACCAAACGTTTCCTGTAGTTGCAGATCAGATGTCCACAACGGTCAGGAGTAATTCTTGACCATTACTCTTTATAGAACTGTTTCAGTTCAGCAATATTCTTGGGATGTCTGGTTTGAATCGCATTCTTCAGGTCATGCCACAGCATCTCAATCGGGTTGAGGTCCTGGACTCTGACTGGGCCACTCCAGAAGGCGTATTTTCTTCTGTTTAAGCCATTCTGTTGTTGATTTACTTCTATGCTTTGGGTCGTTGTCCTGTTGCAACACCCATCTTCTGTTGAGCTTCAGCTGGTGGACAGATGGCCTTAAGTTCTACTGCAAAATGTCTTGATAAACTTGGAAATTTATTTTTCCTTTGATGATAGCAATCCGTCCAGGCACTGACGCAGCAAAGCAGCCCCAAACCATGATGCCCCCACCACCATACTTCACAGTTGGGATGAGCGTTTGATGTTGGTGTGCTGTGTCTCTTTTTCTCCACACAGTGTTGTGTGTTTCTTCCAAACAACTCAACTTTGGTTTTATCTGTCCACAGAATATATATTAAGCAGACTGTGATTGTCTATTGTTGTGACTTAGGTGAAGATCAGATGATATGTTATGACCAATTTGTGCAGAAATCCATATCATTCCAAAGGGTTCACATACTTTTTCTTGCAACTGTAATTAGCTCTGATGAAACATAGTTTTAAAAGAAAATAAAGAAAAAATAAACTATAAATACACAAATTTTTTATTTGTGTTTATATTCTATTTAACCCTTTCAGGACATAGCCATTTTTCACTTTAAGGACCAGGCCAGTTGCAAATCTAACGTGTCACTTTATGTAGTGATAACTTTAAAACGGTTTTACTTATCCAAGCCATTCTGAGATTTTTTTTCTCGTGAAACATTGTACTTCATGATAGTGGTAAATTTGAGTCAATATATTTCACCTTTATTTATGAAAAAAATACTAAATTTACCAAAAATTTTCAAAGTTTCAATTTCTCTGCTTTTGAAACAGAAAGTGATACCTCATAGAATATTTATTACTTAACTTAACCCCATATGTCTACTTTATGTTGGCATCATTTTCTAAATGTCTTTTTTTTTTAGGACGTAAGAAGTGTCACGGCTGAGGATGGGGGAAACCCTCAGCCGTGTGGTGCCAGATGATGTTAGCTGCTCGGCCAGGAGAACAGGATAGGGAGCAGGTCACCTCCTACAGCGTCCCTACCCTGACCCTAACTCCTATCTGCATGGGCCGACCTTAAAGGTAGGAGGACCCATGCGCAGGAACCTCGGATCCCTAACTCACCCTCCGTCCGGTCCCTGGGCTAGGAGTCAGGGTAAGACGACCTACTCCTCCTAGGCACGGAGGAGCAGGAGTCTCAATGGCCAAGCTGTTGGGAAAAGGGGAACTCATACAGCCTTACGGGTATGGCAGGCGAACAATTAGTTCCACCAACCTGCCACAGCCTTGCTGACTGGATCCCTGCGCAAACAGGAATCCAGAACCGTAAGCTGCACCAAATCACATAGGAAGGTCCCAACAGAACATAACATGCAACATCACACACAGCAAGACATAAACATAAGGACAATATCTTTATGACCACAGGGGTGGCTCTCACTGGCAGGTAATATGCACAGGAGGCTGCTCCAGCCAAGCATGACTGAAGCAACCTCCTGAGCCATGCCAAACACCACGGCTATATAGGCCAAGAAGCCACACCCCACAGTTGGACACACCCAGTGACATCACACACACACTGGGAAGGGAGTTAACCCTTCCAGCACCACAGAAGGGAAACACACATAAAGGGGAAGTGACCAAACTAAGATCACACTGTGGCTATTACCGCAGGCAACGACATGGGTGGCAGCCGTCCTTGGAGACAGCCCGAAGGCCGGGACACTGCCACCACATGTACAACATACCAAACGTTGCAAAAATGCAAAGGCATTTTTCTGAGTTCCGGTGACATACCGGGCTCTCTATGGGGCTGACAGGCAGCCCGGTGACGTCACCGGCACTGATGGGCGGGATTTGGCTCTGCCCTAGCCAGTAAAACGGCTAGGGCAGAGCTAAAGCCCGCCCCTCAGAGCCGGTGACGTCACCGAACACACTGCTGGGCGGAAGTTACCGCCCGGCAGTGTGTTATTCTAAACACAAGAGCCTGTGCCCTGCGCGATCTAGCGCAGGGCACAGGAGCGCATCGGAGCATGAGATGCTCCGATGCCAGGCTCAGGAGGGCTGCCGGGGTGAAAATAAGGGTATGTCCGGGTTCAGCTCTGAACCCGGACAACCCCTTTAACAGCAAAACAAAACTCAATGTTTATTACCCTGATTCTGTAGTTTACAGAAACACCTAATATGTGGTCAAAAACTGCTATATGGGCACACGGCAGGGCACAGAATGGAATGAACAACATAAGAATTTTGGAGGGCAGATTTTGCTGGAATGGCTTTTGGGAGCCACGTCGCATATGAGGACACCCTGAGGTACCCATAGTGGAAATAAAATAAAAAAAGTGACACCCATTTTGGAAAATAAACCCCTTAGGGAATCTTTCAAGGTGTGTAGTGAGCACTTTGACCCCTAAGATGTTTCATAGAATTGGCTGTGAACATGAAAAATAAAAAATAAATTCCAGAAAAAGTTGCTTTACATCCACATTTTTCACTTTCACAAGGGGTAACAGGACAAAATTCAACCCACATTTTGTTCCCCATTTCCCCCCGAGTACGCCAACACCCCATATGTGCTCAATAAATTATGTTTGGGCGCACAGCAGGCTTCAGAGTGGAAGGGGCACCATATGGCTTTTGGAGAGCGGATTTAACTTGAATGGTAATTGGGAGCTATGTTGCATATGAAGAAACTCCGAGGTAGCCCTACTTTGGAAACCCCCAGAAAGTGACCCCATTTTGGAAACTAAACCCCCTAAGGAATTTTTTAAGTGGAGTAGTGAGCACTTGGGCCAACAAGCATTTCCTATAATTTAGAGACACTTGGCCATAAAAATCAAAAATTGCATTTTTTTGCAAGAGACTGTCACTGTAGGTCCAAATATTTCATTTACACATGGAATAATCGAAAAAATGCACCACACAATTTGTTACCCATTTTCTTCTGAATACATCAACATATATACATCAATATATGGTTGCAAACTGCTATGTCGACACATAGCAGGGCTAAAAAGGGAAGATTTGGACAGATTTCAGTGGAATAATTTTTAGGTGCCATGTCGCATTTTAAGACAACCTAAGGTGGGGTACCTTAGGTTGTCTTAAAATGCGACATGGCACCAGAAAATTACAGTAGAAACCCCCCAGAAAGTGGCCACATTTTGGAAACTAAACCTCCGAAGGAATTTTTATAAGTGGAGTACTGAGCACTTTGGCCCAACAGGCGTTTCCTAGAATTTAGAAACACTTGGCCATAAAATGAAAAATTGAATTTTTTTCATGAAAATGTCGCTTAATGCACACCACAATTTATTAACAATTTACTCTTGAATATGGCAACACCCCAAGTAGAAGTTTAAAATTATACATCAAAAGTAGTATGGTAAATTTTTAAGCATCTTTTCATACAAAGGCCAGGTTTTGATGCACATGTTTCACATTGATAGATGGTTTCCTTTCTTTTACCATTTTTGTAACATACAAGGCAACGTTTTAGTGGCTTGTTCTTTTTTGCAGTGGGAGAAATTTCACTGGGGAAGTGCTGTCCTGGAACTATCCCTGTTGCCTCACATGTAGAAGTGGTACTGGGGCCTGCCTCCACCCGGTCCCCATATATGAGGGCCTTTATTACATTTTCTTGAATTTCTGTAAAGCACAACTGCATTATATAATGCAACCTGTGTAAGGTGCACCACAAGTTTTTCATACCATTTCCTGGATTTTCGCATGGCACTGTAGGGTTTGAGTACCTGGCCTGACAGGTCTACCCTACCCATAAATTTATTATATTCTTGAATGCACACTGGTTTAGGGGTTTCAGTGCCAGTACCTCTAACAGGTACAAGGGTGCTGATGTCACAATGTATTGTAGTTAGGTTAACATAAGTACATCTCTTTTGTTTTATATTTAATGCACAATACATTTTCGCTACAAAGTCTTCTGCTGTCTACCACCCTAAGCATTTGCCCCAGCAGTGTTTTTTTTGGGAGGCCTTTTTGGTACTTTCTTATTGTGCCACACGCCACCGTACTTCTGTTAGAAAGGCACTTAAAAAGTGTTATATTGGAATAAAAGTTGTCACGGTACAGGTGATATCCTTTATCCAGCAATGGGTGAACCAAATCCCATACAATTTTTCCGCTTATTCGAAGGGTGGGGGACATTCTGAGGGTTCTATTTTAGAACCCTTCCCCTCATATATTTTAAAGTGATGTGTGTAGCCAGTTTCACACAATTTATACAGTTTGATGCCGTATCTTGCCCTCTTGTTAGGCAAGTACTGTCGAAAATGCAGCCTTCCTTTGAAGTTCACTAGGAATTCGTCGACAACAATATGTTTTTCGGGGGTATACATTTCTGCAAACATAGAATTGAAATGGGTGATTATGGGCCTTAATTTTTTACACTCTTTCAAAATTGAGATCATATTGGGGTGGGCATCTGATATTATCATTGTAGTGTATAAATTTCATGATGGCTTCAAATCTCATTTTAGACATGACTGCACGGTACATTGGGGTGTAGTAAAGTACATCTGTACTCCAGTATGCTCTTATAGATGTTTTTTTTACCAGGCCCATACTTAATACAATGCCCCAAAATGTACACATCTCCCCAGCGTCGGTAGGGGTCCATTTATAAGCATGAAATGTTGTAGGATTCATGGCAATAAATTGGTTTGCGTACAAATTGGTTTGCACAGCCATCAATCAAATTAAATTATCAGTAAAGAAAAGCTTGAAAAAATCAACTTCTCTAAACCCAGTCGTATTAACATGTATACCCGCATCAGCAGTAAAGTCGGGTACCTGGGCCACATAGTCATCTGGGGGTGCCCAAATAGGTACACTTGATTGGGTTAATGACTGATCATCAACCCCTTGGTGCCTTCTTGGGGGTTCATCTGATTCATTTGAAGATGATGATGATGCAATAAAATTCATTTCACTTTCACTTGCAGACTCAGTGTCTGAACAAATCATGGCGTACACCTGCTCTAAAGTAAACTGCTTGCATGCGCCATATTTGAATTATAGTAAATGATGTAACAGTCCAGTAACTGTAGAAGATATAATAGTATTATCAAAAGGTAATAACGGAAATATTTTTAATATATAAAGCAAATTTGCTCCAAAATAAGAATAGGAGTAGGATTGGGCTCACTGGGTCAGTGACTGGTGGCGGTGGTTGGTGTCGATGGCAGAAAAAAGCCAACTAAGATTATGTATTGCTTGGTGCAACTCTGGCAATAGGTCTATGTGTACCCAAGAAAATAACAGAAAAACTGTAACTAAAAAAAGATTTTATATAGGAGTGGGTTAGGGTTCACTGGGTCAGTGATTGATGGCTGTTAGCCAATGTGGATGTCAAAGGGAAGGGGGTGAGGGGGAAGACCCTCTAGAAAATATGTAGTTCTTGATGCGACTCTGATAGGAGTGCTGGGCGTACCTACTAAAATAACGGTAAAACAGTGCGAACCAAAGTAGTTTTTCTGTATAAAAAAAAAAATTGCTTAGAAAAAAATAAAGTAGGGGAATAGATTATGTAGTTCTTGATGCGACTCTGGTAGGGGTGCTGGGCGTACCTACTAAAATAACACTAAAACTGTGTCAGTGACTGGTAGCCTTTGCGGATGTCGATTGGGGGGGGGGGATATGTAGTGCTTTGTGCGACTGGCAGGAGCACTGGGGGTACTGGGGCTCACTGGGTCAGGGGCTAGTGGATGCTAGCCAGTGAGGATGATGATGGGGGAATAAACAAAATTATAAAACTAAACGGCACTAAATAAAATTAAAATGGGGAAAAAATATTTTCTCTTAAAAAAAAAAATATGGTCGCAGGATGGGGTTTACTGGAAAGTAATGGGAGGTGGATGGGGTGTGTATAGTGTTTGGTGCAACTGTGACAGGAGCTCTCAGTGACAATAACTCTCTCTGATCACCTCTCTGACAGAACTGAGGTGATCAGAGGGGGTGAAGCTACCCAGACTCCTGTCCCCTGATTGGCCAACCTAGGACCACCCTGGGTTGGCAAACTAGCTGTGTTAAAATCTACATGGTGATCACCTACATTGGCATCTGGGATGCTTTCATTGCGCTCTGACAGCAGCGATCCCTGATGCCTTCCAGCTCTGATCGGTAGCTATTGGAGAGACCATCAGAGCCACTATAACAGTATGTGGCTGTCGGAGCGCCGCTGCAGTCTCCGTTACAGCCCAGCTCCCTGAAATCGCTGCGCTGTTAATAGAACTAGTGCTGATTGGTCCATGAGACTTCATGGACTAATCACAGCGATCACCGACCTGGGTGTGCTCTCACAGGTTCCAGACCGGCTAGCTGTGATAATCAGCTGTCCTTGACAGCTATCATCACAGCTCTGCTACCATGTAGTAAAACATGGTGACAGTTTCTAGCCATGACGTGTATACTCGTCATGGAGCAGTAAGTAACACTGCACTGTGACGAGTATACACGTCAAATAGCACTAAAGGGTTAAGGCCAGTTTCACACACATATTAAGGAGTAGTATTTTCTACAGCAGAAGGTATATAATGTTGATGAATGGCCAGGTCTAACAGGGGAAGGAGACCATTGTTAGGCCCCTGGCTATCATGGCAAACCATGATCCCGTCATGGGGGGAACCAATGGGGTGAGATGTGATGGTGGAGGACAAAAAAGCTCCTGCACCTGCAGCATCACTGTACTGTAATAGTACAGAGACCATATAGTTTTTACAGCATACTAGTATATTGTGGGATGGGAAGGGGTTAAAAAAGCACTCCGATAATTTTTTGGGGACATCCATACATTTTGAACCGTTTCACTGTGGGTAGCTATTTTATGTGATTTCCAGTCTAACTACCAGTCGACAGCTTGCTCTCCTGTGTGGACAGGCCAGTCTCTACTGTGCGGCTGACTTCCTGTGAACTACAGGATTACATCAGCATTTGTTAAATACCAACTGACACTTCCTCTATCTCCCACCCACCTTCCTCCTCTGGTACTGAAGATGTCATAACTGACTTATCTAAGGGAGCAAGAATGCAATGACATAGAAGGTCCTTACAATAAGTAATGGCAGACTTATAAAACTTTCCTGGCTCACACTAACTCTCTATACTATACTATCTGTGTGTACTGTGTGCAGAATCTGCTTTGTATCTTATGAGGTGGGCAAAGTATTTTGGTGTCTCAGGCTGATAAACGAATGTGCCCCCCTCCCTAATGCATGTAAAATCAATTCAAATGACCTTAATAAAACCTAAATAAATTATTTTATTCAAATAAATAAAAATCATAAGAGAGGTGATAGACGTATGATCACTGAGAATGTGGTTCCTATGTTCCTGTTTAAATGGAGTGGTGGTTTTGTATGTACACTACCCCAACATATAATTTATGGGACTGAGGGAGATAGCAAGACACTATGCTTGTGGAGCGAGCCCTGCAAGTGCTGATACAGAGGATGGAAGTGGTATTGGCAGTGATTAAGTGTTGTGTCACGTTGTACTCCCACAGGCAGTTGCTCCCTGAGGATTGTGCAGTGGAAATGTAGTATTGAAGAATGAGGCCAAAATTAAATGTATAAGGCCACGGGCGAGTTTTCCGTGCAGGTGCGATGCGTGCGGTGAACGTATTGCACCCGCACTGAATCCTGACCCATTCATTTCTATGGGGCTGTGCACATGAGCGGTGATTTTCACGCATCACTTATGCGTTGAGTGAAAATCGCAGCATGCTCTATATTGTCCGATTTTCACGCGACGCAGGCCCCATAGAAGTGAATGGGAAGCGTGAAAATCGCATAGCATCCGCAAGCAAGTACGGATGCGGTGCGATTTTCACGCACGGTTGCTAGGAGATGATCGGGATGGAGACCCGATCATTATTATTTTCCCCTATAACATGGTTATAAGGGAAAATAATAGCATTCTGAATACAGAATGCATAGTAAAAGAGCGCTAGAGGGGTTAAAAAAAAAATATATAATTTAACTCACCTTAGTCCACTTGATCGTGAAGCCGGCATCTCCTTGTGTCTCCTCTGCTGATGAACAGGACCTGGGGTGAGCTGCTGCATTAAATAGAGGTTTAAGGACCTTTGATGACGTCACTCCGGTCATCACATGGTCTTTTACCATGGTGAATCACCATGGTAAAAGATCATGTGACGTACCATGTGATGACCGGAGTGACATCATCAAAGGTCCTTAACCCCTATTTAATGCAGCAGCTCACCCCAGGTCCTGTTCATCAGCAGAGGAGACACAAGGAGATGCCGGCTTCGCGATCAAGTGGACTAAGGTGAGTTAAATTATTATTATTATTTTTTTTAACCCCTCTAGCGCGGTTTTACTATGCATTCTGTATTCAGAATGCTATTATTTTCCCTTATAACCATGTTATAAGGGAAAATAATACAATCTTCAGAACATCAATCCCAAGCCCGAACTTCTGTGAAGAAGTTCGGTTTGGGTACCAAACATGCGCGATTTTTCTCACTCGAGTGCAACGCATGACAATGTTTTGCACTCGTGCGGAAAAATCACGCATTTTCCCGCAACGCACCCGCCTCTTATCCGGGCAAAAAAACTGACGCCCGTGTGAAAGAGGCCTAAATGTCTCTTTCACTAAGTGAAACGTAGAACTTCAAATACATCCAATAGCAGCATATTTTTATTTTATGCTGGATATAACTGTTCACTTCTTGGCAGGAAGCAGGAGTAGTCTATTCCTACCAAGTTGGGAAGAACAGGGTAGTTAGCCCTGTTCCTTGCCAACCATACCTTTCTATAAATAACGGCTATATGACATACAAAAATACATAACATAACAATATAATACAATTCAAACTATATTTATTTGTAGCACCCCCAGGTCTTGGGTACAACACTTGGCCAGTGGTGGATTATAATAGGGAAGTTTGGGTTGGCAGCCCGGGGCCCGGCATCACTGGGGGGCCCAACGCCTACCCGAATGCCCATATACCTCGGCGGGGCACGGGAGCACATAGTTCTCTGCCCCGCCGTCTATCACCGCCATAGGCTTCAGGCCTTGTAGGCCTGAGGCCTATGTGGTAGTAAAAGCCTGTCGCAGGCGTGCGTGATGACGTCATCACGCTCCTGTGCTTTGATGTACACGCGCCGGCCTCACCATCACGGACAAAGGTAAGAATTAGCCTTTAGTTTTTTTTTTGGTGTGTGTGCCGACTTTGGGGGGCAGAGAAGGTCATATTACTGCAGGGACAGTGGGGGCAAATTATTTAATGGGGCAGTGTGGGGGCAAATTATTTAATGGGGCAGTGTGGGGCAAATTACTTAATGGGGCAGTGTGGGGCAAATTACTTAATGGGGCAGTGTGGAGGCAAATTACTTAATGGGGCAGTGTGGGGGCAAAATACTTAATGGGGGCAGTGTGGGGGCAAATTTCGTAATGGGGCAGTGTGGGGGCAAATTACTTAATGGGGGCAGTGTAGTGAATTTAGACGAAAAAAGTGAAAAAAAAAGTGAAAAACATAAATGCTTATGAAAATGTGTAGAAATCTCACTTCCTTCTGGGATTCACGTCCCTACCTATCCCTTGGTTGAACTTGATGGACGTTTGTCTTTTTTCAACCGTATTAACTATGTAACTATGCAAGTGTTGGAGCAAAATACTTCATGGGGCAGTGTGGGGGACAAATTACTTTGTGGGGCAAACTACTACATGTGGAGCAGTGTGGTGGAAATTTCTATATGGGGCAGTGTGGTGGAAATTACTATACGGGGCAGTGTGGTGGAAATTACTATACGGGGCAGTGTGGTGGAAATTACTATATGGGGCAGTGTGAGAGAAATTACTATATGGGGCAGTGTGAGGGATATTACTATATGGGGACAGTGTGAGAGAAATTACTATATGGGGGCAATGTGGGGGAAAATACTATGTTGTGTGGGGGACGTTGCTATTGGGGAGGCACTGTAGGGGCCTTTCTTTTACAGGATATTAGGGGACATTATTTTTGGGGACACTATTCAGGCACTATTACCTGGAGCACAATATAGGATGTTATTATTACTGGGGGCACTCTAGGGGACATTATAGCTGCTGTAGACACTATAGGGACATTTCGGATAGTTTATCAAACTGGTGTAAAATAGAACTGGCTTAGTTGCCCATAGCAACCAATCAGATCTTACCTTTCATTTTTGACAGCTCCTTTGGCAAATGGAAGGTGGAATCTGATTGGCTACTATGGGTAACTTTTACTTTCCACCAGTTTGATAAATGACCCCATTATGTCTACTGGGGGTCACTATTTTTTCAGCAGTATAGTACCTGGGACATTGGGGAGCACAGTGGGCACAGTATTGGGAGTGGCAGCAGGATGACATTGTTGGGACACCAGGATAGGGAGGTTGATGGAAAATTTTTGAAATCTAACGTGTCTGTGCAACAAACTCTATAGAGACAAGATGCGACTGTAAGAATTTGTCATGGTGGTCTGGGTCAGACGCAGGAGAAGAGGAAAGAGAAGGTATACATTACAGGAGATGTCCCTGGATGTAAGAGGTATGTGGTGCTGTATTCTCCTCCAAGTATTTTTTATTATAATTATATGTATTTTAAATTTGGCAAATTTGTAACAGCCCAGAAAACAGAGATAATTTTCTTTGTATGGATAACATAGTAGATGTTCCCTGCAGTCCTATGTAGCACACCACATAACACAATAATTCACTGTGTTATGTCGGGTGTTACATAGGACTGCAGGTAACATCTATGACATCAGTTATGAGATGGTGGCGGTATGATTTCTGGCACCCCCGCCAATCCGCTGTTTGAGGAGACTGCAATGTTCCAGTGAGAGCTTCAGCCTCTTTGCTCCTTACCAAGCACTGCGCTGTCTGTTTGTTAGCACTATGCTTGGTATTGCAGCTCAGACTCAATCACTCAGATGGGACAGAGCTGCACCTAGACCATGTGAACGATGAATGTGCCATCATATGGCCTAGGAAGGGACTGTGGCGCTCACGAATCACCGCAGCCTCTTCATACAGAATTTTTTTAAACCAAAGAGGAGGGAGGGGCCCAAGTTGGGTAGACAGCCCCGGGCCTATCTTGCACTTAATTCGCCCCTGCACTTGGCCATATCTGTCAGTATCATAGAGACCAAATGAACAGCAATGCATGGATGTCACCACCTCTTGAATTCAAACATGGAATGCAGGATCCATACTCTCATGATCGGTTGGAATCCCAGTGGTTCATACATTTATTAAGACAGTCATTTTTTTTGTGGCGCCAACCCATTATTTAAAGATTCACTGAGCTTTGTCATAGCGACAAAGCAAAAGTTTCCATCAGTGAAAGTCGGAATCCTGAGACCCCCAATGATCGCCAGAGCAATGAGAGAGAACCAATCGCATACTGTAGCGTGCTCTCGCTGCAGGAGACAAGCTGAATAAAAAATCTATTAGCCCATATAGATTCTGTGGCCTGCAGTAAGAAGACAGAGAGCGCTATGTAAGCAATTCTCTCTCCATGTTTTAGTGATAAGTACTCAAACACCCACGGATCAAAACTTCTGACATGTCGCTATGACATAATACAAGTTTTGTGAAAGCTCAGTGACACTTTAAATAATTAATTAAATTAATTTTATATTCAAATATTAAAGTGTCCCAAGCCCCCCTCCATCATAGTAGCTTTCCCCATAAGTCCAGACATCTATATATAGTGTTTAACTATAATGGGGTTCGGCGGAGATACTGCCGAAACCCAGCAAACATACAGAGAATGGGCTGAACAAATACTGCTGTGCATAGCAACAGAACAGCCTGCTGGAACACACCATACAAAGACCAGCATAAGGATCCATTCAAACGTCCACAGTGTTTTGCGGATCCACAAAAAAATGGTCCGGCACCCCAATAGAAATGCCTAGTCTTGTCCGCAGCTGCGGACAAGACTAGGCATTTCTATTGGGGTGCCGGACCATAGGACATGTTCTACTTTTTTGTGGAGCCCTGTGTGCTGTCTGCATCTTTTCCGTCCCCATTGAAAATGAATGGGTCCGCACCCATTTCGCATAATTGGGAACGGATCCGGACCCAAAGTGTAGACGTGTGAATGGACCCTTATCAATGATACCACTATATAAGGACCAGATAATACCACCACATCATTACTATTACCATTCTGTTAATGAATAAAAAAGCCTATACAAAGTCTTATATTACTGATGATACCTCTATACAAGACAAGCATAATACTGTCATACTACGACCACTACCATTACCTCTGAGTAGTGATGGAATATTATTACCATACTGTTACTGAATATAACACACTGTACAAAGACTATTATTAATAATGATACCTCTATACAAGACATAAATAATACCGTCATTGTATGACCACTACCATTACCTCTCAGTAGTGATGGAATATTATTACCATACTGTTACTGAATATAACACACTGTACAAAGTCTATTATTACTAACGATACCTTTATACAAGACATAAATAATACCATCATAGTATGACCACTGCCATTACCCCTCAGTAATGATGGAATATTATTACCATACTGTTACTGAATATAAACACACTTTACAAAGTCTATTATTACTAATGATACTCTATACAAGACATAAATAATACCGTATTTGTATGACCACTACCATTACCCCTCAGTAGTGATAGAATATTACCATACTGTTGCTGAATATAACATACTGTACAAAGTCTAATATTACTAATGATACCTCTATAGAAGACACAAATAATACCGTCACACTAAGACCACTACTATTACCGGTACGTCTCAGTAGTGATGGAATATTACCATACCGTTAATAAATAAATCAATATACAAAGACCCTATTACCCCATAACTACAGTATATAGGTTTCAACGCTGTATAACCATCCTGAGGACACCGATACAGTTGAATTTGGTACTCCCTTGAGGATCTGAGGCATTAGGGAAAAAATTCCTGGGTATGTGTACAAGTTTGGCCGAACTCGAACCCCATTGAAGTCAATAGGGACCTGAACTTTGGTGCACTAAAATGGCTGTAAAATAGTCGTAGTAAGGGCTAGAGGGCTGCAAAAGGAAGCAAAATGGGGGTAAGAGCAGGACCTGCTAACAAATGTGGATAGGGAAATTACTTAAAATAACATAGAATAGAAAATAATAATCTTGAAATAGGAGGTGGAGGTCAAAGTGGAGTAGGGGGTTGAGGAGGTGGTGGAAGCGGCTGTGGAGGAGGTAGCCAACACTGTTTTTGTTGTTTTGTTTTTTCCCTTTATTTATTTTAATTTAATTTTTTTTATAAATTTGGGAAGACCCCAAAACATTGGGAAATAGAAAAGAGAATGCAAAGAGAAAGTGATCTGGAGTATAACAATGGCTGGGTGCCAGGGGCTGACTGGCAACTTTTGGCCCAGGGGGCAAGTAACACCCAGAGGCCCACTGAGTCGTCGTCGTCCCCCCCCCCCCCCCCACTTTCGTCAGTCATGTAAATTAGAACACAGTAAAACAAAATAAACCAGGGATGCTCCGATATATCGGCCGCCGAAACACATCAGCCGAAAATTGCATTTTTGGTATAATGCCGAAAGTGTCATTTTCTGGCTGATACAGTGTTGCATCCGTGTATTCTCTCCTCCCCGCTGGGCGCTGCTCTGTGTCCCCCCCCCATGACACTTGATGACTTTTGCAGGAGAAACTGTATATTGTGTGGCACAGTGTAGGCTATATGTGTATAACATAAACATATTTCATTTGAAAACTTACAGTTACTTGACCCTTGGGGATCTCGGACGCCACTTCCACGCTTTGGCCGGGGGCTCGGCGGAGCTGATGTTGTGTTTTATCCTAATGAGAAAGATTTCATAATAAGGATTTGGAGAAGGGGCAGAGGGGTCACAGAGCAGGGAGAGGCTGGGGCTGCTACTAGGGGGTCATACCATGGGGGAGTAATAAAGCCCACTATAATGCCCCACCCCCCCAGTAGAAATAATTCTCCTTATAATAGACAGTGCACAAAATACCCCCTTGTAATATCCCCAGTTGAGCTAATGTCCCCATAGTGCCCCCTATAATGTGCCAGTAGCCACATAGGGCCCCCCTATAATGTGCCAGTCGCCATAGGCCCCCCATATAATGTGCCAGTAGCCATAGGCCCCCCTATATTGTGCCAGTAGCCCATAGGCCCCACTATAATGTGCCAGTAGCCCAAAGGCCCCCTATAATCTGCCAGTAGCCCATAGGCCCCCTATAATCTGCCAGTAGCCCATAGGCCCCCCTATAATCTGCCAGTAGCCACATAGGGCCCCCCTATAATGTGCCAGTAGCCACATAGGGCCCCCCTATAATGTGCCAGTAGCCACATAGGGCCCCCCTATAATGTGCCAGTAGCCACATAGGGCCCGCAGTAGCCACATAGGGCCCCCTATAATGTGCCAGTAGCCACATAGGGCCCCCCTATAATGTGCCTGTAGCCATATGCCCCCCATAATGTGCCAGTAGCCATAGGTCCCCTATAATCTGCCAGTAGCCATAGCCCCCCTATAATCTGCCAGTAGCCATAGCCCCCCCTATAATCTGCCAGTAGCCATAGCCCCCCCTATAATGTGCCAGTAGCCATAGGCCCCCCCTATAATGTGCCAGTCGCCATAGGCCCCCCATATAATGTGCCAGTAGCCATAGGCCCCCCTATATTGTGCCAGTAGCCCATAGGCCCCCCTATATTCTGCCAGTAGCCCAAAGGCCCCCTATAATCTGCCAGTAGCCCATAGGCCCCCTATAATCTGCCAGTAGCCCATAGGCCCCCCTATAATCTGCCAGTAGCCATAGGCCCCCCTATAATCTGCCAGTAGCCACATAGGGCCCCCCTATAATGTGCCAGTAGCCACATAGGGCCCCCCTATAATGTGCCAGTAGCCACATAGGGCCCCCCTATAATGTGCCAGTAGCCACATAGGGCCCCCCTATAATGTGCCTGTAGCCATATGCCCCCCCATAATGTGCCAGTAGCCATAGGCCCCCCCTATAATGTGCCAGTTGCCATAGGCCCCCCATATTGTGCCCCCGTGCCCCCCACCCCCCTCATAAAGTGCCAGCCCAGTAGACTACTGGGCTGGCACTTTATGAGGGGGGTGGGGGGCAGGGGGCACAATCTGGCTAGTGGTGGCTACTCCTGGCACATTATAGGGGGGCCCCCCCCTAATCTGGCTACTACTGGCAGTAGTAGCCAGATTAGGGGGGGGGCCCCCTATAATGTGCCAGGAGTAGCCACCACTAGCCAGATTGTGCCCCCGGCCCCCCCCCCCCCTCAAAGTGCCAGCCCAGTAGTAGCCAGATAGGGACAGAAATAAAGAAAAAAAAAAAAAGTCAGTCAGACATACTTACCTCCCTGCTTCTCTGGACTCCCGCCTCCAGCCAGCACAGAGATGCAATCACTATCACTTTACGGCAGCGGCTCAGTTAGGCCGCAGGACCGGCGCAGGTGGCGCGATGACGTCATCGCGCCGATGACGTCATCGCGCCGCCTGCGCCGCTCCGGCGCACTGCTCCCCTGCTCCCCGTCTCGTCCCTGGCATAAAGCGGCTGTTTATTCCGGCCCGGCCGGCCGGCTGGCCGGCCGGCCGGGACAGCAAGCCAGGGAGGCCCGGGGGGCAATTGCCCCCCTGCCCCCCGGCCCAGTCCGCCCCTGCTGGGTGCGGCCGGTATACTTGTCTACTCAGCACAAGGTATGGACAAGTCCTGTGGGATCCATGCCTGGTTCATTTTAATGAACGTGAGCTTGTCCACGTTGGCTGTTGAAAGGCGGCTGCGCTTGTCTGTGATTACCCCCTGCCGTGCTAAACACATGTTTGGACAATACACTTGCTGCAGGGCAGGCCAGCACCTCCAAGGCGTAAAGGGCAAGCTCAGGCCATGTGCCCAATTTGGAGATCCAGAAGTTGAATGGGGCAGCCCCATCAGTCAGTACGTGTAGTCGTGTGCACACATACTGTTCCACCATGTTGCTGAAATGCTGCCTCCTGCTAAGATGTTCCATATCAGCTGGTGGTGCTGGTTGTTGTGGCGTGCTGACAAAGCTTTTCCACATTTCGGCCATGCTAACCCTCCCTTCTGAGGTGCTGGCAGTGCCCCAGCTGTGTTGGCGACTTCTTCCTCCTCCTCTGCCTTCGCCTTGTGCTTCCACTGAGCCCCCGCTGTCAGCTGTCAGTGTGCGCTTGTACTCGTGCATCTACCGATCATGCTCCAGTAATGGAATTAAGGACAGCACGTTGCCCTTGTATTGGGGATCCAGCAGGGTGGCCACCCAGTAATCAGCACGGGTTAGAATGTGGGCAACTCATTAGCCGAGTTTTCAACGGACCCATTGAAAGTCAATGGGTCCGCAGAAAATCACGAAAAACGGAACAACGGACACGGAATGAAACAACGGTCGTGTGCATGAGGCCTTAGTCACATATGAGGAGGTGAGCGGGAAGGCCGAAGTTATGCTGCAGCGCTGACAGGCGAGCAGCAGCAGGGTGAGAACGCAGAAAGCACTCACAGACGGCCTGCACTTTCTGCAGCAGTTCTGACATATATCAGGGTAATTTTTCAGGAACCTCTGCACCACCAAATTCAGCACAAGCGCACACGTCACTCGCATGACCTTGATTCCAGGTGGAGTCTAGGACCTCATCATCCTCCACATCATCTTCCACCCACCCTTCACCCCACCCCAGCGGTTTGCACACGGCAGAAAGCCGCAGCAGTCGGCACCTGTGTTTCGTCATCATCATCAGAGACGTGCTGCTGTGGTCCTCCCATGTCCACATCCTGAAACATAAGTGGTTGGGCATCAGTGCACTCAATCTCTTTCACTTATGGGGCAGGGCTAGTGGATGGCCTATGGAAACCCTGCCAGCAGAGTCATCAAAAAGCATAAGAGACTGCTGCATGACTTGGGGCTCAGACTTCTTGGCTGATTTGCAAGGGGGTGAGGTGAAAGACAGATGCTCATGGGCTGCAGAGATTTCAGGCAAAGCCAGCCCGCGCATGCGCATCACGGGCCGGCAAAAGTTAAAAGACAATTTCGTCATCAGCCTGCCAGCCAATGATCATTGCTGGCAGGCTGATGATTTTCAAAAAATCAAATCAGAAGCCATCTAACACATTATATTTATAAATATAATGTGTTAAATGGCTTCTCTGCTCCTCTGCTGGTCCTTTTCGTCGGTTGGTTCCAGCAGAGGAGCACAGTTCACAGTGAGTACATCCAACACTACACTTAGCCCCCAGATCACGCTCCATCACCCCAATTAACCCCTTGATCACCCCTTGATCGCCCCTGTCAATCACCTAGTGAAAGGGAAAAAAGTGATCAGTGTAAACTGTCACTTTTTTTTCCCACTGGTATTGACTGATAGTTTTAGGATAGTTTAGGCCCCTTGGTTAGGTAGTTAGCGATCGTTTAGCGACCAGCCCACCGCACCGCAGTCACTGATTCGCTGATTAGCGTATCGCTAATCAGCATTTGTACTTTTATAGTATCTGTAAGTGATCAGAACTGATCACAGTCAGATCTATAATAGTATTAGTGTCACCTTAGTTCGCCCTCCACCCAAAATGCAGTGTTTGCCCGATCAGGCCTGATTGGTCGCCCACACGTGCGTTCACCCACGTCCGCGCCGCCGCAGTGACAAAAATATATATATTTTTTTATCACTGCACAATCACTTTACAAGCGCTGCGGCGATAAAAAAAATCAGTTTTTATATTTTTTATCAATCGCAGTGGCCTCCGGTACTTCGCTAGCCTCCCATTTGTATGACAGGCTTGCTATTTTTCTTGGGTAGTCTCAGGGAATACCCCCTAAATTTAGTTGACCAAATGGCAAACAAGGGGTATTCTTCTGAAGAGGCCTACAGGCTTCTGACCCAGTCGGATGAGGAATGGGAACCCTCATCTGACGAATCCAGCGGGTCAGAATATGAACCTGTAGAAAGCAGTGGCAGTCTGACCCAAAGTTCGGACGAGGAGGTTGAGGTCCCTGATACCACCAGGCGTACCCGGCCCCGTGTTGCTAGACCACAGGTTGCGCAGGATCCGCTTCAAGGGCAGCAGAGTGGGGCTGGCACTGTCGGATTACGTGGTGAGGCATACACCAGCAGCGCAGCCCATCCTGGACCTAGTACCAGCACTGCCGTACAACATGGTGAAGTGGCGAGCACCAGAAGGGCAGTTAAAGCTGGTACGGTGGCACGTGCATTAGTTCCCCCGTCGCAGCCACCGCACAGACAGGCCCGTAGAGCCCCTAGAGTCCCTGGGGTGCTGGAAAACCCTGATTGGCAGCCCCCAACTTCAGCCGCAATAGTTCCCCCTTTCACCTCCCAGTCTGGAGTTCGAGTTGAGACAGCTCAGATCGGTTCGGCACTGTTTTTTTTTTAGCTGTTCTTGACTGCGGAGCTCTTGGACTTAGTTGTGGCAGAAACAAACCGATATGCCACTGAATTTATAGCCGCCAACCCGGGAAGCTATTATGCCCAGTCTTTCCGGTGGAAACCCGTCCAAGTTTCCGAATTTAAAATTTTTCTGGGCCTTCTCCTCAACATGGGCTTAACCAAAAAGCATGAATTGCGGTCATATTGGTCCACGAACCCAATTCATCACATGCCCATGTGCTCTGCTGCCATGTCCAGGACACGATTTGAGACCATCCTGCGTTTCCTGCACTTTAGCGACAACAGCACCTCTCGTCCCAGAGGCCACCCAGCTTTTGACCGGCTCCACAAAATTTGGCCCCTCATAGACCACTTCAACAACAAATTTGCAGATTTGTATACCCCTGAGCAAAACATCTGCGTAGACGAGTCCCTTATACATTTTACCGGGCGCTTTGGCTTCAAACAATACATCCCAAGCAAGCGCGCCCGGTATGGGGTCAAATTGTATAAGCTCTGTGAAAGGGCCACAGGCTATACCCACAAATTTCGGATCTATGAGGGTAAAGATCAGACCCTGGAGCCGGTCGGTTGCCCTGACTACCTGGGGAGCAGTGGGAAGAAGACAGTCTGGGACTTGGTGTCACCCTTATTTGGCAAGGGGTACCATCTTTATGAGGACAATTTCTACACAAGTGTGCCCCTCTTCAGGCATTTGTTCCTAGAACAGATTGGCTGCTGTGGCACAGCGCGACCTAGTCGCCGGGGCTTCCCCGAACGGCTCGTTACCACCCGTCTTGCAAGGGGGGAGAGGGCTGCCTTGTGTAACCAAGAACTGCTCGCTGTGAAATGGAGAGACAAGCGTGGCGTTTACCTGCTCTCCTCCATTCACGCAGACACGACAATCCAAATTGAACGAGCAACCAGTGTCATTGAAAAGCCCCTCTGTGTCCACGACTATAATTCGCTCATGGGAGGGGTGGACTTCAATGACCAGATGTTGGCTCCTTATCTACTTTCCCGCAGGACCAGACACTGGTATAAAAAGGTGTCTGTATATTTAATTCAATTGGCTGTATACAGGGAGTGCAGAATTATTAGGCAAATGAGTATTTTGACCACATCATACTCTTTATGCATGTTGTCTTACTCCAAGCTGTATAGGCTCGAAAGCCTACTACCAATTAAGCATATTAGGTGATGTGCATCTCTGTAATGAGAAGGGGTGTGGTCTAATGACATCAACACCCTATATCAGGTGTGCATAATTATTAGGCAACTTCCTTTCCTTTGGCAAAATGGGTCAAAAGAAGGACTTGACAGGCTCAGAAAAGGCAAAAATAGTGAGATATCTTGCAGAGGGATGCGGCACTCTTATAATTGCAAAGCTTCTGAAGCGTGATCATCGAAAAATCAAGCGTTTCATTCAAAATAGTCAACAGGGTCGCAAGAAGCGTGTGGAAAAACCAAGGCGCAAAATAACTGCCAATCAACTGAGAAAAGTCAAGCGTGCAGCTGCCAAGATGCCACTTGCCACCAGTTTGGCCATATTTCAGAGCTGCAACATCACTGGAGTGCCCAAAAGCACAAGGTGTGCAATACTCAGAGACATGGCCAAGGTAAGAAAGGCTGAAAGACGACCACCACTGAACAAGACACACAAGCTGAAACGTCAAGACTGGGCCAAGAAATATCTCAAGACTGATTTTTCAAAGGTTTTATGGACTGATGAAATGAGAGTGAGTCTTGATGGGCCAGATGGATGGGCCCGTGGCTGGATTGGTAAAGGGCAGAGAGCTCCAGTCCGACTCAGACGCCAGCAAGGTGGAGGTGGAGTACTGGTTTGGGCTGGTATCATCAAAGATGAGCTTGTGGGGCCTTTTCGGGTTGAGGATGGAGTCAAGCTCAACTCCCAGTCCTACTGCCAGTTTCTGGAAGACACCTTCTTCAAGCAGTGGTACAGGAAGAAGTCTGCATCCTTCAAGAAAAACATGATTTTCATGCAGGACAATGCTCCATCACACGCGTCCAAGTACTCCACAGCGTGGCTGGCAAGAAAGGGTATAAAAGAAGAAAATCTAATGACATGGCCTCCTTGTTCACCTGATCTGAACCCCATTGAGAACCTGTGGTCCATCATCAAATGTGAGATTTACAAGGAGGGAAAACAGTACACCTCTCTGAACAGTGTCTGGGAGGCTGTGGTTGCTGCTGCACGCAATATTGATGGTGAACAGATCAAAACACTGACAGAATCCATGGATGGCAGGCTTTTGAGTGTCCTTGCAAAGAAAGGTGGCTATATTGGTCACTGATTTGTTTTTGTTTTGTTTTTGAATGTCAGAAATGTATATTTGTGAATGTTGAGATGTTATATTGGTTTCACTGGTAAAAATAAATAATTGAAATGGGTATATATTTGTTTTTTGTTAAGTTGCCTAATAATTATGCACAGTAATAGTCACCTGCACACACAGATATCCCCCTAAAATAGCTAAAACTAAAAACAAACTAAAAACTACTTCCAAAAATATTCAGCTTTGATATTAATGAGTTTTTTGGGTTCATTGAGAACATGGTTGTTGTTCAATAATAAAATGAATCCTCAAAAATACAACTTGCCTAATAATTCTGCACTCCCTGTATAATAGTTTTGTTCTCTACAGTAAGGCTGGGAGAACAGGATCCTTCCTCAAATTTCAGGAAGAGATCATCGAGAACCTCCTGTATCCAGGATGTTCCGTGGCCCCATCCACTAGTGTAGTGAGCCGTCTACACGAGCGACATTTCCCCAGTGTCGTTGCTGGTACCTCAAACCGACCGCCACCCCGAAAAAAATGTCATGTGTGTAGCAGGAGTGGAATAAGGCGTGACACCCGCTATTTCTGTCCTGACTGCCCTGGCCACCCTGCCCTATGCTTAGGGGAGTGTTTCCGGAAGTACCACACACAGATACACTTAGCATAGGGATTGCGTTTCACAGGACAGGCACACTCACAGCTGCTGCAAACCTCTCCTTTCACCTGGGACATTGTCCCATGGGGAAGGAGAGGTTTGTCCTATAAAGGTAAATAAAATAAAAAAAATAAAAAATCACCGGTAAGCAAAAAAGTTAACGTTCTGTTAAAAGTTAAATAAAGTTTATATGTTCCGTTCAAATGTTATTATAAAGTTAATAAATTTATTGCGTTGCGGCCTGTTTTTTTCATATTTTTTTTTTACCTTCCAGGTGGACCAACCGATCGACTAGGTGTATGCGGTGCTGCAAGATGAGATTTCTCCTCTGCAGTAAAAGATACATTTGCCGAGGCATATGAGCTGAGGGGGAGGTGGTGTTCATATGCTTTGGCAAACACTTTGTATATAAAAAAAAATAAAAAAATCCCGGCAATGATTTATTCAATCACATCGATTGATGTGAATGGAGAAATAGGGTTTGCCAGGGCATACAAGCTAAGTGGGTATGGATGTTGGGCGGAGCTCCTATGTCCTGGCAGACGCCTTTCCCCTTTTTTTTTTTTTTGGGCAGAGATTTTTTCATCCACATTGATTAATGCGAATGAAGAAAAATCTGTGCCGTTTATTTTTTCTTTCAGCCCAGAGGCTGAACGAAAAAAAAATATATCATTACCCGTATGCTCAATATAAGGAGAATAGCAGAAACTCCTAATGCTGGCCATACATGTAATGATTGCGGAGACCCTCAAATGCCAGGGCAGTACAAACACCCCACAAATGACCCCATTTTGGAAAGAAGACACCCCAAGGTATTCGCTGAGGGGCATATTGAGTCCATGAAAGATTGAAATTTTTGTCCCAAGTGAGCGGAAAGGGAGACTTTGTGAGAAAAAAAAAATAATCAATTTCCGCTAACTTGAGAAAAAAAACTAAAAAAAATCAATTTCCGCTAACTTGTGCAAAAAAAAGAAAATCTTCTATGAACTCTCCATGCCCCTCATGGAATACCTTGGGGTGTCTTCTTTCCAAAATGGGGTCACATGTGGGGTATTTATACTGCCCTGGCATTTTAGGGGCCCTAAAGCGTGAGAAGAAGTCTGGGATCCAAATGTCTAAAAATGCCCTCCTAAAAGGAATTTGGGCCCCTTTGCCCACCTAGGCTGCAAAAAAGTGTCACACATGTGGTATCGCCGTACTTAGGAGAAGTTGGGCAATGTGTTTTGGGGTGTCATTTTACATATACCCATGCTGGGTGAGATAAATATCTTGGTCAAATGCCAAATTTGTATAAAAAAATGGGAAAAGTTGTCTTTTGCCTAGATATTTCTCTCACCCAGCATGGGTATATGTAAAAAGACACCCCAAAACACATTCCCCAACTTCTCCTAAATACGGCGATACCACATGTGTGACACTTTTTTGCAGCCTAGGTGGGCAAAGGGGCCCACAATCCAAAGAGCACCTTTAGGATTTCACAGGGCATTTTTTACACATTTTGATTTCAAACTACTTCTTACGCATTAGGGCCCCTAAAATGCCAGGGCAGTATAACTACCCCACAAGTGACCCCATTTTAGAAAGAAAACACCCCAAGGTATTTCGTGATGGGCATAGTGAGTTCATGGAAGTTTTTATTTTTTGTCACAAGTTAGTGGAATATGAGACTTTGTAAGGAAAAAAATTAAATAAAAAAATCTGCATTTTCCGCTAACTTGTGACAAAAAATATAAAGTTCTATGAACTCACTATGCCCATCAGAGAATACCTTAGGGTGTCTACTTTCCGAAATGGGGTAATTTGTGGGGTTTTTCTACTGTCCGGGCATTGTAGAACCTCAGGAAACATGACAGGTGCTCAGAAAGTCAGAGCTGCTTCAAAAAGCGGAAATTCACATTTCTGTACCATAGTTTGTTAACGCTATAACTTTTGCGCAAACCAATAAATATACACTTATTGCATTTTTTTTTTATCAAATGACATGTAGAACAATAAATTTTGAGAAAAATTTATATAGAAATGTAGTTTTATTTGAAAAAATTTACAACTGAAAGTGAAAAATTTCATTTTTTTGCAAAAGAATCAGTAAATTTCGATTAATAACAAAAAAAAGTAAAAATGTCAGCAGCAATGAAATACCACCAAATGAAAGCTTTATTAGTGAGAAGAAAAGGAGGTAAAATTCATTTGGGTGGTAAGTTGCATGACCGAGCAATAAACCGTGAAAGTAGTGTAGTGCAGAATTGTAAAAAGTGGTCTGTCATTAAGGCCTCTTTCACACTACAGTATGTTGAATTCAGTGTTTTGCGTTCCGTTTTTCACGGATCCGTTGTTCCGTTTTTTGCTTCCGTTGTGGTTCCGTTTCCGTTCCGTTGTTCCGTTCCGTTTTTCCGTATGGCATATACAGTATACAGTAATTACATAGAAAAAATTGGGCTGGGCATAACATTTTCAATTGATGGTTCCGCAAAAAACGGAACGGATACGGAAGACATACGGATGCATTTCCGTATGTGTTCCGTTTTTTTTGCGGACCCATTGACTTGAATGGAGCCACGGACTGTGATTTGCGGCCAAATATAGGACATGTTCTATCTTTTCAACGGAACGGAAAAACGGAAATACGGAAACGGAATGCATACGGAACACATTCCGTTTTTTTGCGGAACCATTGAAATGAATGGTTCCGTATACGGACCGTATACGGAACGCAAAAAACGGACCGCAAAACGGAAAAAAAAGACGGTAGTGTGAAAGAGGCCTAAGGGTGTTTAAGCTAGGGGAGCTGAGGTGGTTAATACAGAATGCATAGTACAATAGCGCTGGAGGGGTTACAAAAAAAATAAAAAATTATTTAACTCACCTTAATCCACTTGCTCACGCAGCCAGCATCTCTTCTGTCTTCTTCTTTGCTGTGTACAGGAAAAGGACCTGTGGATTTGGGTACCAAACATGCCTATTTTTGTAACGCGCGTGCAAAACACATTACAATGTTTTGCACTTGCGCGGAAAAATCGACCATGTTCCAGCAACGCACCCGCACCTTTTCCCGCAACGCCCGTGTGAACCCAGCTTTAGACTACTTTCTCATCTGTGCTTTTGCTGGATCTGGATCCGGTTGTATTATCTCTAAATTGAACAAGACGGATCTAAAACCATTGTAGGTCTATGGGCGCCTGATCAGTTTTTTTCGTGTTCAAAAACATTGAATCTTGCACCATTGACTTACATTGTGTTTCATGCCGGATCCGTCTTGATCAGTATCCCATGACGCACACAAAAACACTGCTTGCAGCGGTTTTGTGTCCGGCATGAGAACCCAACAAAACGGAACAGAGTGCATTCTGGTGCACTCCGTTCCGTTTTGTTCCCATTGACAATGAATGTATACAAAACTGAAGAGTTTTCCGCCGGTTTTGAGACCGTCGGACGGATCTCAAAACTGGAAAGTAGCCTTACATAGGGATACACTGTGACTCTTGTGTTCTGTGAATTAGGGCACAGCAGTTCTGTGTTTTGCAGCACTTAGATGGGACTCAGAGAAGTGCAATTTGAGGAGACACTGCTCCGTGTCTCTGCAAAGCCAGAGACATAAAGGGAAATGTAAGCTGTGTTTGGCCTTATGCACAAAACCGTATGTTGCAATCTGTAAAATACGCATGTCATCTGCGTGGCATCCGCATTTTTTGCAGACCCATTGACTAGTGGGTTTGTGGTCTGTATTTTGTGGCCAAATATATGACATGTTCTATCCTTTTGTGAAATGGACATACGGATGTGGAAAACACATGGATCATCCATGTGCTTTCTGCAGTTGTATATCCTTTCCGCAAAAAGGTAGACTGTCTGCAAAAATGTGGACCACAAACCCAGTCAAGTCTATGGGTCAGCGAAAAAAAATGCGGACGGCACACAGACCGCATCCGTATTTTGTGGATCTGCAATTTGCTGACTGCAAAGGGGAGACCTTAGGGAAACCATATCAGAAGGGACTGATCTACTAAAAAACCTAACTAAAATGTGGGACTGTTGTTTAGAACTTGTATTATTTTGTCCAGGAATGTCTACTAGTATATGGAAAAAGGCACATACTGTATTCCCAAAACCTCAAGAGGTCTGTGCTTATTCAAGAAGCGTGTATCCATAAAGCTAGTTTGTACAGAGTCTTTGACGATGTGTTCTTATTTGCATGTACTGATAGTGACAAATGCCTGTGGAATGAACTGGAACTGCCATATCCTCCTGTGTGTTTGACTTCCAGAACTGGGCTGGTGAGGTGATGAAAAGCTGGTATCATACGTGAGGAAAGTGTTAGGTCATGTGTCAAATGGACAGGTATTAACCCTTTCATTTAGCTCCAAGGTCTATTACCTAGTTTCAGACCTAAATATGAACTGCATAGTGTCTAGAGGAATAATGCAGAGGTAAAGACTTCTGTAGTAATAAGTAACCAGTCAAGCAGTAGGACAAGACTTCTCCGCCAGTCACCTTTAGCAATTTCTTCACTGTCTCAAAAAATGACAGCTCTGGGTACTCATGACCAGCCTGTGAGCGGAAGGGCAGGAAGACTGGCAGGGGACAGTGCCAGTCATGCAGGAGTGCCCGGGCATTGTAACCTGCGAAAAATTCTGTAAATGGAGGAGAGGGGCACAGGGAAATGAGAGTGACTGAACAAAATAAAAGTAGATAAAAAGATAACCACTACCTACATATACATACATGCATGGAGGAGATTTAACAGGTACTGAAAGGGTGTTTAACCCTTCCACGGGCGGTGATCTAAATCGGAAAATTCTCAATCGAGAGTCTTATTGGATCTTTCTTCTGGAAAGCAGAGCTCCTAGGGGTCTCAATCATAGACAAGATCTGATTTTTGAATACTAGGGACTTTTTTATCCACAAGATTATAGGATTTGATTCATTTTCCAGTTATACCAGTTAAGGGTTTTTGCTTCTGTTTTTATATGTCTTTTATGAGAGATGTATTAAGGAGGTGACATGGGCCGGTGTGTTACACAGCTGGCACACCCCTGCATGTGGTCTGGATCGGAGATAACTCACCATCAGTGGTCTAGATTGGCGATAACTGCCGGTCCTACTCAGATGCCACAATCAATAGTGACCATGATATCTGAGAAGGAGATGGCTCTATACCATTGCAACTCAATTGTAGGGTGTCAGTCAGTTGTCATGGCAACCAGGGGTCTTGTGAAGGCTCCCAGGCACACAGTTAAGGTGTCACCACATATTACTGCTCTCCAGAGGGGATGTAAGGTATGGTGCACCCAAATGAAAATAGGTCAAGATAGTCAGGGTATGCAGTGAACTAGTGGACTTCCCTCTCTTAGAAGGCTGGTACCAATCTATGTTAATGGATACAGTACAATAACAGTGCAAAGTAACTGGATATATAATATAACATGCAATTCAGCAGTATAAAATAGTATACGTGCAAACAATGGCAAAAATCAGAGTGCATGGTAACTATTTGTAACACCCCAGAGTTGTGTTACTACACGCCTCTACCCCGCTACTATCTTCTAAGAGCCTTTATACTGTCTTCAGATGTGATTTTGCTTATGTCCTCCAGAAATGTGCATATAAAACTATGTTAAATGCAATGGTTCATGTAATTATCCTGGTTACCAGTGGGTGGCAGCATCATTGGCAGAGATAGTCTTAATGTTATGGCACTTCAGAGTGGAACATTCCGGTGGGCAAGTCCTTCTTCCTGCAGCAAGGGAGGGAAAAAAAACTGTTAGAGCCAGTGATAGTTTACCCCCTGTTGGGGAAAGGAGGGTTTTGAGTGGTACTCCCTCCTTAGGGAAGAAAGTAGGGGCACGACTCCTCAAGAGAAGTGGCCATATACCCAGTCTGAGCACCTTCAGCTCTGCTGGATGAAGAGAGCAGAAACTACAGCCAAACTCCAGAGTTCCAGGAAGAAAGCATCCCCTGAGAATCCATCTGTGGGATAAGTACAGAGTCCTAGGAGAAGCCTATTCCTCCTCAGCTAGTCTGTCCCCACAAAGCAGAAGTTACAGATGCTAATCCTGCCAGAGTTACAGAGCTACCAAGCAGACATTTATCCTGCAAGCTTCACATTTAAAGCAGAAGTACTCATTCCTGCCAATCTTTGCCAAAACCTGCTGCGACCAAGAGACCAAAGCTGTATACGGTTTGGATGCAAGTTATTTCAAGTAAAGCAACATTTGAACTTCATCTAAAGGTCTGGACATAATTTATTCTGCAAAGTCCCTCTATTACTCCTACTATCACTACACTTAAATTTATTGCAAGTGAGCCAGGAGTCCGGCCGTACCCAGGTAGGAGACACTATGACACGACTACCATAGAACTACAGAGACATTATAGGCCATCACACCACTCTGGTATCCTAACCTGGGACGTGCATTATAACACCTTGGAAGGGATTTGGGATAGTACCCTGCGCACGCTGCAATTGGCGTCACAACAAATACAGACTATTATCCACCCGTACCTGGCCACTGCATATTCAAAGTGCACCAAAGTAGTCAGTTAATGGATTTACATAGCAGCAATAGGGATAAATGTCCACAAACGTCCAGGCTCCAAAGTGCCCTTGCGCCAGGGCACTACACTGCAATGTTAGAATATCTATTATACCCTGTCTCTGGCAGGATGTTATAGTATAACAGTAAAATCAAAATACACTTCAATACAGTAGTATTGCAGTGCTTTGTACAAGCGATCAAGTATTTCCAAGTTCAAGTCCCCTAAAAGGATTTAAAAAAATAAATATTTCAAAAACGCTTTCCCCCTTCTATCGTATAAGCAAAATAAACTAAGTATAATCATTATCGTCTCTGAAAAATATCTAAAATATAAATGTATTACTTATCTGATACTATTCTATAGTGTGAATGCCATACAGAAGAAATTCCAATGCCAGAATTGCCATATACTGTATAATCATCTTACCTCCTAAACCAAATTGAATAAAAAAATAATTGAAAAGTTTCCCACATTGATAATAAAAAACTATAGCTCACCCTCTAAAAAATAAAAAATAGAAAATGGTGACACAAAGCAATTTTTGTTTTAAAAAGGTCTTACATTTTCTAAAAGTATGGGAAAAAAATGGTATTGCAGTCATCACATTGAACTGCAGAATTAAAGAGACCTTCCAGTTTAAGGGAAAAAAAATCACATTAACTGGGGAACAAACAGAACACTTACCTGGTGCCCTCCTTTTCTTATTTTAAGCTGCAGATCTGCTAGGTCTCAGGATTCTCTTCCGCCATCCAAGATGGCCGCACTGCTTCTCATACTATCTGGTGCATTGGTATCCCAAAACCCTTCCTACTTGTCCATCCCTGCTGTTGGATTGGCCGGCACTGTTCACGTGAGCAGTGAACAGCAGCAGAATGTCTTGGGCTACCAAATACATACCAGTTATTCTTGGTGCCATTTAGAATACAACTCATGCTGCAAAAAATAAAAGCCTTCATAATTCTATGTCAACAGAAAAATAAAAAAGTTATAGCTCTTGGAAGGCAAAAAATTAAAACATTGCCGCTAAAATTGACTTGGTCCTGATAATCCTAAAGGGGTCCAAAGGATAGGGGATAAGTGTCTGATCATCAGGGGTCTGATTTCTGGGACACCAACAGATCATGAGAATGGGGGTCCGTATTCCCTTGTTTGTATGAAGCAGCAGACATGCGTGTGTCTACTGCTTCATTCGAAAGGGGCAACATGAGCCCCCATTCTACTGATCTGTGAAAGCCACAGCATTTGGACCCCAACTGATAAGATACTGTAGATACTTATCCAATATTCTGTGGATAGGGGATAAATTGTTTTTGGATAACCCCTTTAAGGGCCAAGCCATTCTTGGCCTTAAGGATCAAGAAATAATTTTTTTTAGAAGAAGAAGTTTCTTTCTAATTTCTCTCTACTTTCTGTTCGCAGAATCTCCAGTGTATTTGTATGTGATGCAGCTTCAAAATGCTTTGACCTTCCTATGGCATGTAAGAGCTGGCAGAGAGAAACCTATCTCAAATAGGATGCAGGAGAAACAGGCTTAAGCTGCATCACATAGGAATACACTGAGCAGGACCAGAATATAGGGAGGGCACATGGGGTGTATGCCCAAGGGCGTCCACCAACCAAAGGGATGTAGTGTCTTCCTCCAAAACTGCTTCATGAATTAACCAACCCACCAGGACAGTCTAATCTAGGGGTAACAACTACCTATACCTTCTGTGGGGTTTCGCTCTGGTAGATAGTGTAAGCGTGCGTAGCACAGAGGCAAAATACAAGTTCTTAACTCAAAACGTCGTGTTAATTCACACTTGAGGCAATTGTACAAAACAGCACGTAACTTTGCAGTGTTGTTAATTCACACACAATGGAAAGTTCATATAACACAAGTTACCTTGCTGGCAGTTATGCCTCCAGTAGTCCACAGCAGGCTTTAGGGGGCCTGTTTCCCCAGCATGCGGCTCTCAGCCCTCTAGCACAGCACCAAACCTCAGATCCCAAAACAGAGACATCTCTGCTGAGCCCAGCTGCCTATTTAAGGACAGCCAGGTGCTGCCAAAACCCGGATCGGCACTTAAACTCCAGTCCGGTGTTTGACCTCACCTTGCTGGAAACCAGCCCAGCCGCACATGCTGGGAGGAAAATACCTGCTCTGCCAGACACAAACCCTCACTGTGTCACACATCCTATATACTTTTACATCGTAATATTAGGCATTCATATACTAACCACAAGTGCAGGCTTGGGACTGCCGGGTAGTATTAACAGTTGTGCGCAGGCACACTGAGCCAATGAGGAGCAAGCTCAACATGTGTGCCAGTATGGAGACACCTAAATAAATGGAAATGGTGGTTGGAAACGCTATCCTGTGTGTGGCATGTTGCTAAGGGGAAAGGGACAAATCTATGAGGGGCGGTGTCCAACACGGTGATCACTTTAAAAGCCGCCATCTTGGAACCAAGTGGGTATTTTCAAATGGGAAGGGGTGCATGTGGCATGTGTAGAATTTAGAGAATTTGATGAGTACTCCATGTCCGTGCTTAAGTGTCAATTTTTTCTTTGTTACAGACACAGATATGGCTGCGAGGAGACACGAGGAGAGGACAGTGATTGTTCCGATCTCTGGGGAGTGCAGTACCAGAGTCATTGCAGTGGATTTCAACACTTGCCACCCTAACAGACCATCATCCGCCATGACAGTTTGCAAACTGCTTGCCAAATTTCACCAATAAGGTTCTGTGCTGGACCTGCCAAAAAGTGGACAAAACAAAACTGTGACACAGGAAGCAACAACAATGGCTGCACTGGCGTCCTTCAGCAAGAGCTCACATAGTAGCACCCGGCGTCTGTCACTGGAGAGAGGGGTGAGTCGAACCACCATCGGGCGGATACTGGCTATGCACAAATGGCACCCGCTGCTTCATCTTCTCATCGAGGAGGCTCCCAATCGCTATGTTGAATTTGCAGAATGGGTGTAACAGAAATTGCAATGGGAGCCACATTTTGCAGGTCCAATACAGCAACTGGCGAAATTTGGCAAGCAATTTGCCTACTGTGCCATGGTGAGTGGGTGGTCTTTTTGGTTTAGGAACTTTAAGACAAGGGTATGATAACCTTTGTGAACCTTATGACAACACTGGTTCAATGACCATTTGTATTTAGATTTATCTGGTGGAGGAAGGGGTTTAACAGTGCATTATAAGAGGTTTCAGTGTTTTCTAGAGCTTGAGGCAGGATTGAGGAAATCATTTCCCATACTTTTGAAGATCTCCTAAAGCGCATGTAAATTTTGGATTGGCTTTGGCACTAATTGGTTTTGAATACTGGACCGTAGAGGAAATTACTAGTTTTTTACTGATTTGAATAAAAGTTATGTTTTAAGCAAGTTTGCTGGTCAGTGATCGTTTGCATTTTAATGCAAATGTTATTTTTGTTTTTTCAGTGATATGGCGCACATTGCCGGCGGTGCACAGGGGGAAAAACGGTGCCAGGGTTCATCAGGCTGTATAGGACAGATTGCAGTAATCCTGCCTTAGCACTGGCAGGCTACAAAAAAAAATACAACTTCATAAATTGAGTCTAATCCATATTACATTGCATAGACGTTGTAGGAAATGTAATCTGGTGGAAAACAATATAAAATATGAGTATAATATATATACATTGTAAGAAGGTACAAGGAATCATCGTGGATGATAGGTACGTGTCACCGAGGTTCCTGGCCTCAGTGGAGTAAGTTTTTTATGTGTCAGCAGCAGTTGCTGTTTGACACCTTGGTACTTAGCATGGCTGTAATAGCTGATCCGGGACGGCTCTTACTGGGAGTAGTCAAAGTGCTGGGTGGGTGACTACTCCCCACGTTCCAGGCCGGGTGGAAAAACCATCCAGCACTGCCAGGTGGAGAGGATTACCTCCGCCTGACAGTGGAGCTCAGGAGGTCTGTGTGCTGGAATCTGGGGCCTGTGCTGGACTTGAGAGTGGAGACCCGTGTGTCAGAGGAACAGGCCGCCTAAAGCCTGTATTTGAACTTTCTGAGGTGGAACTGCCACCAAGGTGACTTTTGTTTTATTAACTTGCCATTGGGTGTGAAGTAACACCAACACTACAAACGCGATGTTTTGTTTTTGGCATCATGTGTGAATAAACAATGAAGTTTGAATTACGAACTTGTATTTTGCCTCTGTACTTTGCCCACTTATCCTAACTACCAGAGCGAATCCCCACAATATATATACAGTGGATATAAAAAGTCTACACACCCCTGTTAAAATGTCAGGTTTCAAAGATAAATCATTTCAGAAAATTTTCCACCTTTAATGTGACTTATAAACTGTACAACTCAATTGAAAAACAAACTGAAATCTTTTAGGTAGAGGGAAGAAAAAATCTAAAAATAAAATAATATGGTTGAATAAGTGTGCACACCCTTAAACTAATACTTTGTTGAAGCACCTTTTAATTTTATTACAGCACTCAGTGTTTTTGGGTATGAGTCTGTCAGCATGGCACATTTTGACTTGGCAAGATTTGCCCACTCTTCTTTGCAAAAACACTCCAAATCTGTCAGATTGCGAGGGCATCTCCTGTGCACAGCCCTCTTCAGATCACCCCACAGATTTTCAATCGGATTCAGGTATGGGCTCTGACTGGGCCATTCCAAAACTTTAATCTTCTTCTGGTGAAGCCATTCCTTTGTTGATTTGGATATATGCTTTGGGTCATTGTCATGCTGAAAGATGAAGTTCCTCATCATGTTCAGTTTTGTGCCAATATTGACTGGTATTTGGAACTGTTCATCATTCCCTCTAGCTTATCTAAGGCTCAAGTTCCAGCTGAAGAAAAACAGCCCTAAAGCATGATGCTGCCACCACCATGCTTCACTGTGGGTATGGTGTTCTTTTGGTGATGTGCAGTGTTGTTTTTGGCCCCAAACATATCTTTTGGAATTATGGCCAAAAAGTTCAACCTTGGTTTCATCAGACCAGAACACCTTTTCCCACATGCTTTTGGGAGACTTCAGATGTGTTTTTGCAAAATGTAGCCTGGCTTGGATGTTTTTCTTCGTAAGAAAAGGCTTTCGTCTTGCCACTCTACCCCATAGCCCAGACATATGAAGAATATGGGAGATTGTTGTCACATGTACCACACAGCCAGTACTTGCCAGGTATTCCTGCAGCTCCTTTAATGTTTCTGTAGGCCTCTTGGTAGCCTCCCAGACCAGTTTTCTTCTCGTCTTTTCATAAATTTTGGAGGGATGTCCAGTTCTTGGTAATGTCACTGTTGTGCCATATTTTCTCTACTTGATGATGACTGTCTTCACTGTGTTCCATGGTATATCTAATGCCTTGGAAATTATTTTGTACCCTTCTCCTGACTGATACCTTTTAACAATGAGATCCCTCTGAAGTTTTGGAAGCTCTCTGTGGACCATGGCTTTTGCTGTGGAATGCGACTAAGAAAATGTCAAGAATGACCAACCAGAGCAGCTGAACTTTATTTCGGGTTAATCAGGCATTTTAAATGATGGCAGGTGTATGCTGACTCCTATTTAACATGATTTTGAATGTGATTGCTTAATTCTGTAATTCTGAACACAGATACATCCCCAGTTATAAGAGGGTGTGCACACTTATACAACCACATTATTTTAGTTTTTTAGATTTTTTTTTCCCTCCACCTAAAAGATTTCAGTTTGTTTTTCCATTGATTGGTACAGTTTATAGGTCCCATTAAAGGTGGAAAAAGTTCTGAAATTATTTATCTTTGTTAATTTTTTTAGTATGTAGACTTTTTATATCCACTGTGTATATATATATATATATATATATATATAGTATATATATATATATAGTATTAAATTTGTTATTGGTAATTATTATGCAAGAGCCATTTATCAAGGAGTCAAAGCTAAGGTTGGAGATGGAGTGTGAAAATATAAAGGAGTTGGGCAGCACGGTGGCTCAGTGGTTAGCACTGGTGCCTTGCAGCGCTGGGGTCCTGGGGTTTGAATCCCACCAAGGATAACATCTGCATGAAGTTTGTATGTTCTCCTTGTGTTTGCGTGGGTTTCCTCTGGTTTCCTCCCACACTCCAAAGACATACTGATAGGGACCTTAGATTGGGAGCCCCATTGGGGACAGTTGGATGCTAACGTCTGTAAAGCGCTGTGGAATATAGTAGTGCTATAGCACGGGGCAATGGGGCTCCCAATCTAAGGTCCCTATCCCCAATGGGGCTCCCAATCTAAGGTCCCTATCCCAATCTAAGGTCCCTATCAGTATGTGCATAAAATAATAATAATAATTAGAAGTTTGCAACAGCTCTGAGGTTATGATGTTGTGAATTAGTTCATATTAAGATGTTCTGCAACAGCAGAGGTGTGTATTTTCAGGTTCTTCAGCATCAGAGGTGTGTATTATCAGGTTCTTCAGCAGCAGAGGTGTGTATCATGATGTTCTGCAGCAGCTGAGTATACTTACCAACCTCTAGGTTGGTAAAAACAGGGCATCCGAAACCATGCCCCAACTTGGCCCAGAAACAACCGATTAATAGCCTCACCATTTTGCGGCTCGGGATAGCCTGAATTTGCCAGGACTATATCTGAAAATCAGGGACAATTGGCAACTATGGTTGAGGTGTATTATGAGGCACTGCAGCAGTTGAGGTATTATGAGGTTCTACAGCAGCTAATTTTGCCCCAATGCAAAATCTGTAACAGGCTCCAGCTACCCTGTGCCATTTATAAAACTGGTGACTTATCATGGGCACAGGGGTCTTTGGGCCCCCTCAGGTTCCACATCCAGGAGTGACTCCCTACAGATACGTAAAAAAAGGAGAAAAAAGAAGAGGTTATCCAATTCCTTCTAAGGGCTCAAAAGAGTGCCCCATGAGAAGTGAAAGGAGGTGCAAACAGGACTGTGACCCGTGTGTGGATGTACGGAAGATGTAGAGACAAGTCGAAGTAAGCTGCTTCAATTAGTGTTAGCAATGCTTAACACTCAATCATGAGAGTAATTAAAAGGTATATCCTATACCAGGGGGTGGTGATAATGTCCAGGCAAGTGGCCAAAACCACACTGATATAGGTAGAAGAAAGGAGCGCCAAACCTCTATTCATAAAACGAGTGGTGCTGAGAATTGGTAAGTAATACTTACAATATTGTTTGAGTAAATAAACCCAGGTGGTCACCATAGCCGGGAATAAAGATTATGTGAACTGGACAACCAGTGGATTATTGTGCCCAATTAAAATTATAACCGATTGAAGGAGTAAGGTGAGTAGAGTATATTTTAATTCAAAGAATATATACTACAATAGTACAAAAATACTCAATTTTATTAAGAAAATCACAAAAAAGACACATGATCAGCACTGGTCACAAATAAGACAATACACACAGTACCTGTGGCGTTATTTACTACGCAACATGCCCATGTGGGTTAATCTACATTGGCATGACGACACGGGAACTGCGCATACGCCTTCAGGAACATCAGAGTGATATCCGGATGGCGTCGAAAGTGTCAGTTGATGATAGGGAACGAATATTGAAACTTAAACCAGTTGCACGACATTTTCGGTTGAAACACAACAACCGATGGCAGGACCTGAGGGTTCGTGGCATCGATAGGGTAAATCTAGGATCTCGAGGAGGTGATCTCTTCAGACGACTTGAACAAGTGGAAAGTAAATGGATAATCAAACTTCAAACTCAAGTGCCGTATGGGTTGAATGACAAGGTGCCTTTTGCATCTTTCCTGTGTATGCCTCCTCCTTGAACTTCCGTGCTCTGTCCAGGTTTCTTTATGTTTATGTGTATGGCGATGATTGAAGGGCACTCATGAATGGGCGGTGGATAAGATGGGGGATTCGTCTATGGATATAGAGGCTTGGGGCATGATGAGTGGTCGCATGATATGTCTAGTGTGACTAGGGATGTGATCAGTCTGAACATCGGTTCTATTGGTATGCAGGTGATTGGCGCCCGGATAAGGGTGAATGCGAAACGTTCACGGTCTGGTAGGGTACATCCTCATTTGTTTCTTCTTTATGTTTGAACAACTTGGATGTTCACATATACATGTCTGGTTTACGGCTTATATATAGCCAATTATACTTAATCGTGGTGTTTTAGATACAATTAATATGCAAAATTGATGTAACTTACATTGCTATTCATTCACCTTGGTTCTGGTCTTTCTCTGTATAACTTATAATTTCTTTTCCAGCACCTCACCTTGCACCTTGAGGCCTCTGAGTTGGGAGACCTTAATATTACCTATTCCTGCCATGGCTAATTGTGTATGTCAGGAGGAGAGGAGGACAACAGGAACAACAACGTCCAATATCCTCCTAATATGTAATTTAAGGCCCCCCACTGAGGTCGAGTAATAACACTTTTTTGGTCAATTTTATGGCCTCATGTATATTGCAAAACTAATTATTATGACAATTAGCTTTTAACTGTAATTATTAAGTATAACTCTTTATTTTTCACAGCATTCGGCATAGGCTTGGTCCTTGCCCTCTCTTGCGCATGCGTCATAGCCTTAGCATACCATATCGAATTACTTGTCATTCGATGTGCATGACTATTATGGCTGTCAGGTGTACAATATCTGTCTAGTGCAAGTGCACTTCAGGTACCGTCACCTGACGAACATATATATATATATATGTATATACATTGAAGTTAAATTGAGATGATGGAGGTGAGGTTTTGTGTACGTCTATATATATATATTGACAAATTGACAGATATTGGACATGGATTGTCAGGACATATATGTTCATGCCTCAGGATAACAATTGTGTTTATCATAGTATGATTTACATATGATAAGGTACCATCATTTCATGTAAAGCAATCTGATGTTTTTGACACATCCCTATGTTATGTTTATGTGCCCTCACCTAATATGGCGGAGGTGGCGTGTTCGGTGGTCTGCGCATGCGCCGCGTTCGTGTGCCGCCGGCCGCTCCAGAGTGACGCGTGTCGCACAGGATATGCGTGACTGCCTTCCTCTGGACCGGCGCGGCGTCACCGGATGTGGTGGCCTGCGACTGAGAGGCCGAGCGCCATTAATGTCCACCGTGTAATACACCCAGGTGAGCTTCAAATGCAATCAAATACGAGTCCAACAACCAATCAAATGTATCCACCTGACCCATTTATGGATGACCCTCCTCTCTGTCAACCAATACCCCTTGAAAAAGCTGTACGCGAAACGTGCGTTGGGGAGTGGACCGGTGGTATTGCTGCACGATACAATCAAATCAATTGGTCTGTATATATAACGCTTTCCATCATGTGTCAAATACAATTGTGATTATTGTTTATTGTTATTGCCCTAGTTTTGATAACTTTGGTGTATATTTCTACACCGGCTTGTGGCAAACTTTGACACATATATACATGTGGATATTTTTGGTATCTAACAGCTACAGCTTGTGGATACTATATGCCCACTATTGATGACCATTTGGGTACAATTATGCACTTGCACTTTACTTTGGATATATGTATTGGCAGCCCACCATCGGTTCACTTGGTTTTTAACATGTAGTGTAACCTGTGTGTATTGTCTTATTTGTGACCAGTGCTGATCATGTGTCTTTTTTGTGATTTTCTTAATAAAATTGAGTATTTTTGTACTATTGTAGTATATATTCTTTGAATTAAAATATACTCTACTCACCTTACTCCTTCAATCGGTTATATATATTCTAATTAGGGGTAAGCCCGTAATTTTGTTAGGGCTATATATAGGTGTCCCAATTAAAATTAAACAAGAAGATGGAGGAGAAAAAGGTGGAAGTAATAGGGTCTATTTAAAATCTGCAATAAAAAGTATGGTCGATTGTGTAAATTATACACACATATAAAGTATAAAAACAATCATGTACCAAGTATAAAAGAGGAAATTATGATTTTCCACTCACTTCACTAGGGGTCACATCCAGGATAAGCTCAAGACACCTGTCGTCGTCGTCGTCAAGGGCACCCCCTCCCACGGCCGGGATCGCTCGTAGAATGGTCGAAATCCAGGTAAGTATGCCAGGTCTGCAATCAAAGTGGAAAAACAGCAGCTGGATCCTCAACTTCATGTAAATCTCTCTTTATTGTGCAATTTATCAGGAGCAGATATAAAAAAGTTAGTAAAAATCTACAGTCATATGTACACAAAGGTATAAAAAAAGTGGCGTCAAATCTTTGTGGGCGGGGCCCCGGAAATGACATCATCTACAGGTATAGGCCATTTGGTCTTTTACACACTAGTCTCCAGTCAAAAGAAAAAAATGACCAAACGCAGATTTAGAGGATGCAGGGGAAGTGGAAAACAACGCACCCGTAAACAAGAAATTAAAACCAAAACAATAAATCCCGCCCATACGAAAGTTAACAGTACTGCCACTAATCTCACAATTAACCTTACATCGACATTTCACCGCAAAAAAATCAGTACAGAATTTAGGTATCACCAGTGCGACCACAATTTCAACCCTTCACAGTTCCTATGTTGATAACTTTCATATAGACAACCCACTGTTAATACGAGACCTTCATCAGACAGTGTAATACCGATGACCCTTTAGGTATACAACCCACTGATTACGCTGGACCTTCATCAGACAGTGTAGACCTAGATTTACCATCTAATAATACGGTCTCTGATTTTCAACAGACCCCCGATATTTTGTATGTTAAGATCAAATCCTCTTTTTTCCCCACTCGAAAGTAGAGGAGCCCATATTGAAAGTTTTTTCAATATGGCAATGTCAGATTTTAGAGACAATTTTCCACCCACGACCAATAACCCCGCTAATAATTTAAATTCCAATCTTTCCAAAGTCCCTTACGCAGAATAAAGATATTGTAATTAAAAGTGCCGACAAGGGGGAGGAATCGTCATTATGGATTCCTCCTATTACCTGACAGAATCACTACGAATTCTTTTGGATAGTGAATATTATCGAACCTTATCACATGATCCCACCAACAAATACAAAAAAGGTTTAGCGCACCTAATTGACGAAGGTTTCAGTCAAAGTATCATCAACAAGAAAGAACGATTTTTTCTCAAAACATCACATCCCACTCTAGCACGGTTCTACTTTGTACCCAAAGTACACAAATCTTTGGTCAATTCCCCAGGAAGACCCATTATTTCTTGGGTCGGATCACTAAGTCCAATTTATCTGACTATATAGATAGCTTGCTACAAAACTATGTTCTTCGGTTACCCTCTTATTTACGTGACACTTCTCATCTCATTACTAATAAAATAGATGTATATAGTGGGCACTCAATATCTGGCACTACATATTGGGTCCAACATATTTATTCCAATAAAACAAAATAAGTATTAGCAATCAATTACATACACTAAAAAATATTAATCCCAATTATATATGACAATATACCGATTAAAAATAAATAGGTTAAGATATGATTCCTGGAGGTATTATTCACATAAATTCCATAAAATTTTCCATAAAAAATCTTTCATAAAAAATCCTGGCGATATTAATCACATAAATTTCATAGAAATCTCATAAAACTTTTAAAAGCTTCCACATTTAAAATAGTGCAATTGATACAGTATCGTAGATAAAGTGCGATATATGCAGTGCACTTGTTCAATGTTCGTCAGCCTTTGAGTGTCTAATTGTATTGGTAGACTTCACTTGTATAGTGGGCAATGTCAAGTATTGTTCAGGGGTTGTTAGCGTGCAGTATACTATATTTCACTTACTGCTTAATGCTGTATTGATTTCTGCATCTGGCTGTAGTGGCGTCCCACTACTAGTCAGTTCACTCACCCCTCTTCTTATATATCGTAAGGTACTTGCGCTTCCACTTGAGGATGTTGTTACGCCGTCTTTCAGGTTTCTTGCCGGTCTCTGTTCAGCGTCCCACGTGTGTATGGTGTATCACGTGATCGGAGCGTCAGAGCGTCAAGGCGTTCCACATAACCTGGGATTGGTGTAGCTGAATTAGTTCAAGTTCCGGAGGCGGTACCAACCTCCGTTTGTAGCAATTGTCTAGCAGTATTCCTGTTACTTTTCGGCAATAGTTTGTTACTAATTGCGCTGCATTAAGACGTCTTGTCTGTATAAGGATCTCATCCACTCCCGCTATACGCGTTTCGAGGTTGCACACCTCTTCCTCAGTAGCTGGTTTTTGAGATCCTCAATTCCTCCTTATAAATCCTTATAAGTCCCACCCTTTCTTCTAATTGAAGATCCTCCCAAAATCTGGTCAGGATCTTTAAAATGTGGATACTTTAATCCTCCATTGGCTCTGTCTTTTGCTTATGCTGTGGTTTTTCCTATATTTCAATGCACTATATAATTAGAGATTCTTATGCGAATATTCTTATATATATAGTGTTAGTATCATACAAAGATATATCAAATGAATTTCCTAGAAGTATTGTACAAATTAAATTTTTATACGAATTTGATTAAATAAATCATTGGTTATATGTCATATTTATTAAACATATATACTAAAACCTATATAAAAATTTGTATATAAAAAACTTATAAAAATTGTGTTTAAAATTAGTCTCAGATTTTCATTTTAACTTTTTGTTGTTTTATGTTTTCTGTTTTCTACTCTGTTTTTCTCAACTCTGTATTCTCAACATTATATTCATATAATAATATATGGGATTAATATTTTTTAGTGTATGTAATTGATTGCTAATACTTATTTTGTTTTATTGGAATAAATATGTTGGACCCAATATGTAGTGCCAGATATTGAGTGCCCACTATATACATCTATTTTATTGCTATTCTCTATTGTGGTTAGGGTGAACCACAACTTAGTGAGAGCACCTATCTGTGCTAACAGGAGGGGTGAGCCACTATATACAATAATTATCATCTCATTACTACCCTAGATTATTTTATTAGGAAGGATACGCACTTTTGGGCCACACTCGACGTCACTTCCGTTTATAGCAACATCTCACATTCTCTGGGCCTACTAGCAATAGGTTTTACACTTAGTTCGGACCCCCTCATGCCAAACGCCCAGAAATCCTTCATTTCAGATTCCATACATTTCATACTTCACCATAATTACTTCACATTCCAGGACATATCCGTAGTTTCAGGTGCTGCACATCTCGTATCTTCACAGTGGATGTGCTCTTGCGCAGTGCCGCACACACCCTCCTCCAACTGATTCCTGTGCGTCTGCGTCACTTCCGGTGTGGCGGGTCACTTCCGGTATAGCGTTCTGCCAAGGTAAAGGAATCTGGCAGAACACCGGCATGGTGTTTCCTTCCCTGTGCTGGCATCAGCCTCAGGGAATGAACTGTGCATGCGCTAGCTGCCATGCACGAGATTACGGCGCTTCAACTATGTGACATCAGGGGACCAAGGAGGAGATTCAGAGGATGCGGCTGGGCTCCTGAAACATTGGTAACGGCCCCTTGCCTCATTTGCATATACAGTATATAAAATCTTTTTTTATTGAATAAATGCACTCAGAGTTATGGGGGATGGATATTGTGGATGTGCTAGTGGCGATCTAGCAGCACATGTCCTCAGCTCTATGGGCTAAACCTAGCTGACAGAATCCCTTTAAATCCTGTGTTATGTACCGTATTCTTCGCCGTATAAGACGCACTTTTTCCCCCCCAAAAGTGGGGGGGAAATAGCAGTGCGTCTTATACGGCGAATGTAGCCGATTTTGCTTAGTTTTCAATGATACACCCGCCGCGATGCCGTGCGGCGGGTATATCAGCTGTGAGGGAGGAGGGGCTGGGGGCGGCATCTGCATTTATAATGACAGCGGGGCCCGTGCAGTGACTGTATTCTACTACACGGGCCCCGCTTACTGTACAATCATATCCCTAATACCGTAGTTAATTGTTGTGTGCACTGCATGTAAAAGCATAATGAGCGATGATGAGCGCTATTACTTACAATTAGAAGCGCTTGCCGTTCGGAGCAGAGAGGAGGCAGGAGGCAGGCCGGGAGGACGGGCGCTGGCAGTGTGAGTCATACGTCACGCGCCTGCGCCGCCTGCTTCATGAATGAAGCAGGCGGCGTGGGCGCATGACGGATGACTCACACTGCCAGCGCCCGTCCTCCCGGCCTGCCTCCTGCCTCCTCCCTCCTCTCTGCTCCGAACGGCAAGCGCTTCTAATTGTAAGTAATAGCGCTCATCATCGCTCATTATGCTTTTACATGCAGTGCACACAACAATTAACTACGGTATTAGGGATATGATTGTACAGTAAGCGGGGCCCGTGTAGTAGAATACAGTCACTGCACGGGCCCCGCTGTCATTATAAATGCAGATGCGACCCCCACCCCCATTATAAAAGCAAATGCGACCCCCACACTTATGGAGGGGATCTGTGGATGACACATAGCATAAGATGCTATATATGTGTCATCCACAGATCCCCCCCATAACTGTCATACACAGATCCTCATAACAGCGCCATCCAGAGAGGATCCCCTATAAGTGTCACCCACAGATCCCCCATAACAGTGCGTCATCCACAGATCCCCATAACAGTGCATCACCCACAGACCACAATTAGTTCAAAATATTTTTTTTCTTATTTTCCTCCCCAAAAACCTAGGTGCGTCTTATACGCCGGTGCGTCTTATACGGCGAAAAATACGGTAATCATATTCTGTGCTCAATGAAATAAACTACGTGTCAAAAGGCCTTTGTGCATTCCTAAACATTTCAACACTTATTCTGTACTTTACCGTCTGTGGTGAGCTGCACGAATTAACTCCTTGCTGCAGAGACATCTTCAGCCAATGGCGTATCTGTAGGGAGAGTGAATAAAAGGTATATCCTATACCAGGCGGTGGTGATAATGTCCAGGCAAGTGGCCAAAGCCACACTGATATAGGTGGAAGAAAGGAGCGCCAAACCTCTATTCATAAAACATAAAACGAGTGGTGGTGAGAATTGGTAAGTAATACTTACAATATTGTTAGAGTAAATAAACCCAGGTGGTCACCATAGCCGGGAATAAAGATTATGTGAAAAAGGTGGAAGTAATGGGGTCTATTTAAAATCTGCAATATTTCGATTGTGTAAATTATACACACATATAAAGTATAAAAACAATCATGTATCAAGTATAAAAGAGGAAATTATGATTTTCCACTCACTTCACTAAGGGGTCACCTCCAGGATAAGCTCAAGACACCTGGGGTGGATCCCCCCTGGGGGGGGAATCACTCGTAGAATGGTCGAGATCCAGTTAAGTATGCCAGGTCTGCAATCAAGGTGGAAAAACAGCAGCTGGATCCTCAACTTCATGTAAATCTCTCTTTATTGTGCAATTTAATATGCGAATCAACGCATTTCGGGGGGCTATATAACACCCCCTTCATCAGGAGCAGATATAAAAAAGTTAGTACAAATCTACAGGTATATATACACAAAGGTATAAAAAAAAGTGGCGCCAAATCTTTGTGGGCGGGGCCCCGGATATGACATCATCTACAGGTATAGGCCATTTGGTATATAAAATCATTACAAAAGACATAAAAATAAACATAAATATTGTTAAGAGAAATCCCAAATTACAAGCATATATAAATGTTCTAAATTGCTTAAAATTTAGTCCGATAACTGGGGGCGGTACCGGAAGTGACACCGATGGTGGAACGCAGAGGGTCATATGAGCGTTCCACCTGACTCAAGGGGTGCTGTAGACAAATACATTAATATAGATACAAATAGAAGGTGTAAAATAAAATAGCTTACTCGTAAAGACTAGGTGAATCACCAGCTGAAATTTAGAATTTAGGAGGGCTAGAGATCGGGAAGGACCTGTGCGGCGGACTGCCCCAGGAAATGAGGTCACTAGTGGAACGCACACTGTCACGTGTGCGCTCCACATTACTCTGAAGATAACACTGTCTGGAAGTAGCCGTAAGCCCTACGGAGCGCAATGAATTATACCCTGTACTAGCTAGCCTAGTATGGTGAGAGGGATTCAGAACTGCCTCCAAAATGTTGCGTCTGTCTATATAGTTAATATATTCCCTGAGAGATGGGGCCTAATGTATGTGCCAACTTATAAAATATGCGTTTATATGTAAAATTACTGACATGAAAAATAAAAATAAAGACATGAAGGAATAATAAAAATATATGTATAACAATATACACTCACCTAAAGAATTATTAGGAACACCATACTAATACGGTGTTGGACCCCCTTTTGCCTTCAGAACTGCCTTAATTCTACGTGGCATTGATTCAACAAGGTGCTGATAGCATTCTTTAGAAATGTTGGCCCATATTGATAGGATAGCATCTTGCAGTTGATGGAGATTTGAGGGATGCACATCTAGGGCACGAAGCTCCCGTTCCACCACATCCCAAAGATGCTCTATTGGGTTGAGATCTGGTGACTGTGGGGGCCATTTTACTACAGTGAACTCATTGTCATGTTCAAGAAACCAATTTGAAATGATTCGAGCTTTGTGACATGGTGCATTATCCTGCTGGAAGTAGCCATCAGAAGATGGGTACATGGTGGCATTTAAACGATGGCCAATTGGCACTAAGGGGCTTAAAGTGTGCCCAGAAAACATCCCCCACACCATTGCACCACCACCACCAGCCTGCACAGTGGTAACAAGGCATGATCGATACATGTTCTCATTCTGTTTACGCCAAATTCGGACTCTACCATTTGGATGTCTCAACAGAAATCGAGACTCATCAGACCAGGCAACATTTTTCCAGTCTTCAACAGTCCAATTTTGGTGAGCTCGTGCAAATTGTAGCCTCTTTTTCCTATTTGTAGTGGAGATGAGTGGTACCCGGTGGGGTCTTCTGCTGTTGTAGCCCACCTTTCTTTCCCATTCTGACATTCAGTTTGGAGTTCAGGACATTGTCTTGACCAGGACCACAACCCTACATGCATTGAAGCAACTGCCATGTGATTGGTTGACTAGATAATCGCATTAATGAGAAATAGAACAGGTGTTCCTAATAATTCTTTAGGTGAGTGTATATATGTATATATATGTACGTGTGTATATATATGAGTATAACCTAAGGTTCAGTAGATAAATAAATAGCTGAAAAATATATATGTATTAAAAAAAAAATAATAATAAAAATATTAAATAAAATCTGTCCCCCAATATCCCGCACTCAGCTCTGCGGTGACCTCGATATTCTGCACTCAGTTCTGCGGTAAGGATGAACTGCTCCTGATGATTTTTACGCGCGTGCGCAGTCAGGGGTAGGGAGATCTAAAGGAACATTTTGCATTGGAAAATCTACCTACCCCTAAGTGCGCACACACAGTGTACGGTTTCGCGCATGAAGTCCTTCTCCCGTGGCGCTGCAATGATTTTTTTCTAATCCAGTGGATGTGCGCTTGCGCAGCGCCGCACACACCCTCCTCCAGCTGATTCCTGTGTGTCCGCGTCACTTCCGGTATAGCGTTCTGCCAAGGTATAGGAATCTGGCAGAACATCGGCACTGACATGCCGCATACTCGCTCATGCGCGAGATTACAGCGCTTAGGCTCTGTTCACACCACGTTCTGCTCTCTGCTGGACTTTCCATAGGGGTATAGGTTTAACTATCAGAGAATGTTACCGCTTCTAGAGATCAGCGAATTTCAGATTTTGAAATTAATTTGGTCGTAAAAGCAGAATTGTGTTATGGAATCCGTTACCACGGACCATAACGCAATTCCATGACGGCATTCTGTTATTCATTCCGTCATAATAGAAGTCTATGGGCTGCAAAATGGATCCGTCCATAATCCATAACGCAATTCTGCTTTTACCACCAAACGAAGCGCAAACTAATTTCATAACATTTTTTTCTCCATTTCTCTTGCTTTCCATCGTTTTTTTGCTCCTGTAGTCACACCCATCTGGTGTAATAGATGACTATGACATGTGGCTGTGTTGGAACTATTGTCAGGTTTCATGTTCTCCTCCTCACAGGGCAGTTAGACGTCGCCTCATTATAAGTGCAGGCCAACCAACCTTCAGTACCTGCTCAGTCAACGTCCCGCGCGGCCTAACCTTTCACATCGCTATCTATCCATTCACTCAACCACTGGTTGGAAGTTCTCAGCGAAAGCCACGCCCCCGATACGCCCTCCCTCCCAACACTGCCAGCGTCGCTCCTGCATCCACTTGTTCCGCCTTTCCGTCCGCTGATTGGGCACAACGTCTGCCTGTCATCTGTTAGCCGTCAGTGATTGGTGGAGCGCTGTGGTTTCCAGGTGTCGCGGTAGGCTGCGTTACCACGTCAGTGAAGTTTACAGGGAAGACTGGAGCCGGCTTCTGGCCGGGCCTGTGCTGTGGACGTGCCCCTTGTCACTGGCTTGTAGGTGCTTGTGCCCAGGGTTTGGTGACAACTTACTATCCTGGAGCCCATGGTGATTTGTTCATGTATGCTGCCAACCATAGCTGAATGTGAAGCCAACGTCAGCGCCGCTGCCTAGGCCGCCATTTTGGATCCAGGGTCAATCCCACTGACAGGTAATACTGAGGCAGCTGACTGCAGTGATCATTGGGCTGGGAGGTGAAGCGTGCTGTGTATTCTCTGTAGTAGGCACAGAGCAGATGGAGGGTACCAGCATGAGGGTGGTAACCAGCATCGGTATATCCCTATAACATTCTGCCACTGATGAAGTCTGCCCTAGGTGCCATTGTATGTAATGCCCAGTTCCTTAAAGGGGTTGTCTCACTTCAGTAAGTGGCATTTATCATGTAGAGAAAGTTAATACAAGGCACGCACTAATGTATTGTGTTTGTCCGTATTGTCTCCCTTGCTAGTTGGATTCCTTTTTCCATTGCATTATATGCCGCTCGTTTCCATGGTTATGACAACTCTATAATCCAGCAGCGGTGGCCGTGCTCGCACACTATAGGAATAAGCGCAGGGCTCTCTGGTGACCGGGAGTGCGCATAAGCCAGCTCTTTTTCCTATAGTGTTCAAGCACGTCCACTGCTGCTGGATTGCAGGGTGGTCGTAACCATGGAAATGTGCAGTGTATAATGTGATGGAAAAATGAATCCAGCCGGCAAAGGAAGCAATATGGATAGTGTTGAGCGAACTTGTGGTTTAAGTTCGGCGTCTAAAGTTTGGGTTATCGAAGAATCGCGTTATGGATTCCGCTACCACGGACCATAACAGAATTTAGAATCCATAACGCGATTCTTCGATAACCCGAACTTTAGACGCCGAACTTAAAACACATATACACAATACATTAGTAAGTGCCTTGTATTAACTTTCTCTACATGATAAACACCATTTAGTGAAGCGTGACAACCCCTTGTAAGGTAAAATCTGTATAGCCCCCTCCAAGAATGAAGTGGGAGTGCGCCGTATTGGCTGAAGGCTTTCAGATAACTCTTCCATTCTTCTGCTTCATCATAGTAACCGAAAAATGGAACGTAAGCAAAAACCGGACCTGTACGTGATGGACCCCACTGACTGTAATGGGGTTCATCAGGTTGACAGTGGTGCCTGTCATTTTACTGGATAAGATCATGTTCAGCTTTTTTGGTGGAATTTGTGACTGAAGCCCAAAGGGTGTATTCCCACATCAGATTTTCAGCACAGGTTCCTGCACGGATTCCGCGCTGAAAACGCAGCATCTGCGCTAAAACCTTCCATTCTATTGATGCAGCTGAGGTTTCTTCGTGCGCGGTTTTCCATACTGCGCCGAGAATGGATGTGCCTATTCTTAGCATGATACCTCAGAAAGCCGCGGCTCGGGTCTGCCCACGGCTTAGCCCCATTCAGTAGAGCTACACCGATAGTTGGACATTCAAAATCAAGAACCACGGCACCAACCGCAGCTGTTTCTGCCATGAGGTGCGTGGCAGGTGTTGACACGCTGAAAATACCCTTAGGCTATCTGCATACGGCTGCGGGTTTACAAAAAGAATTTCCGCACATATTGCAATGCAGGTTTCCGCATTAAATCCACACCAAATTCCGCATGTGATACTTGTGGGTTTTAGTGCGGATTTTTGGAGTGGTTTTGCCCCGATCTCCCCCCTTTTGCATTGCTCTAAACCTCCGTTGAAACAAGTGACATGCTGCAGGTTTGGAAATCCCCACGGGCCGGAAAATTTCCACATAGAAAAAAAATACGCAAAGTGTAAATGAGAATTGTCATCTCGTTTACTTTTCCGGTACTGGAATACGCACGGCAGAACCACGTGTAATCCGCAACATGTGCAGGTAGTCATAGGCTAACTTCACACTTGTGACTAAGCTATCTGACAGCCTGCTGGTGTTCTCCAGATCCAGCATAGCTGGATTATGCCCCCATGGACTATAATGGGATCAGGAAGGGATCCTGCGCTCCCTGGCATAAATACCAGGATTCGGCCAACCAAATATTACTGCACGGTTCAGTTTTTTTACTGGCCGAATCCCAGCATTTATGCCGGGAAGTGGCTGGATCCCATTATAGTCTATGAGATCCGTTGTACAAGTGTCACTATCCGGCTATGCCGGATATGGAGAACACCAGCAAGCTGTTCTCTGCTAGGATAGCTTTGCCGCAAGTGGGTAATTAGCCTTGGGGTCCATTCACACATTCATGTGTGTTTTGCAGATCCGCAAAACACGAACACCTGCAATGTGCGTTCCACATTTTGCGGATCGCACATCGCCGGCACTAATAGAATACGCCTATTTTTGTCCGCAATTGCGGACAAGAATAGGGCATGCTCTATTTTTTTTCGGGAACGGAAATGCGGACCCGGAATTGCGGGTCTGCATTTCCGGATCGGCGCCGCACATCGTGCTGTCCCATAGGAATTGCTGATGTGTGAATGGAGCCTAAGGCAGGGTTCTGTGCTGATTACATCCACTAATGAACTGGTTGGAGACATTTTGCTTTAGAAAAACCGCAACACCTCATTATTTAGGCTACTTTCACACTTGTGGCAGAGTGATCCGGCAAGCAGTTCCGGCTATCTGCATGCAAACGGACAGCATTTGTAGACGGTTTCGGATCCGTCTCACAAATTCATTGCAAGAATGGATCCGTCTCTCTGGATGTCATCTGTAGAAACGGACCCGTTATTAAAAAAATTTAACATTTTTACCTGTCTGCACATGCACAGACCGGAAGGACGGATCCGGCATTGCAGTATTTTTAATTCCGGATCTGGCACTAATACATTTCAATGTAAATTAATGGCGGATCTGGCATTCCGGCAACTGTTCCGGAATTTTGGACGTAGATAATACCCATTTCCTCCGTCCAAAATGCCGTTCAGTGACTGAACTGAAGAACCTGATGCATCCTGTACGGAATGGTCTCCATTCAGAATGCATTAGGATAATACTGATCAGTTCTTTTCCGGTATTGAGCCCATAGGACGGAACTCAGTGCCGGAAAAGAATAACGTAAGTGTGAAAGTACCCTTACTCAGCAGAATGTTATTCCGCAGCAGAACGCAGGACACTTTTCATCCCTATAGGATAACATCAGGGAAGTCTTAACGTTGCCTATTTTCTGGCAGATTTTTCTGCCACATGTGAAGGAACCCTCAGGGAATGTTCACACAACGGCTTTTACAGCGGAATTGTGACGCGGACAGCGGCGCCAAAAAAACACATGTAATCTACTTTTTTTTTTGCAGGCATCCTAAGGGGATGGTCACACAATGGCTTTTACAGCTGAATTTTTGTGTGGACAGCCACGCCGAAATTTTGTCGTAAGCCTGCCAGCGGCCGATTCCCATTGTGACCATTCCCTTAGGATGCCTGCAAAACGTCACATTTCCGCTATAAAAGCCGTTGTATGAACGTTCCCTAAGGCTGGGTTCACACCTGAGCGTTTTACAGCGCGTTCCTACGCGCTGTAAAACGCTCAACAAGGAGAAACCAATGATTCCCTATGGGAATGGTTCACACTTGGGCGTTTTACAGCGCGTACGATCGCGCTGTAAAACGCCCGGCGCTCCAAAAAGTACATGAGCGACTTTTGGGGCGTTTGTGGCCATAGGACACTGTAGTGAATCACACAAACGCGCGTCAAACACGCGTTTACTATTACAAAAACGCGCATAAAAACACGCGTCAAAAACGCGCATAAAACGCGCGTTTGCGCAACGCTCAAGTGTGAACCCAGCCTAAGGAAACCTTCACACGTGGCAGAAAAATCTGCCAGAAAATATGACCTCCTTAGGATGCCTGCACACAATGTAGATCACGTGCGTTTTTTTTTCTTTTTCGCTCTGATTTTCATGCGGCAAAAACTACAGCGTAAATCAGTATCGGCAAAGTGTAGATTAGACAAATCTCATGCACACTTTTTTTTATTTTATTTTTTCCTTCCCTTAGGTGCAGAAATTGACCTGATGTGAGGATTTTGAAATCTGCAACATGTCACTTGTTTGGGGATTTCATACTTTTCAATGGACGGCTAAAATGTGCCGAAAATCTGCATCAAATCCACACCAAAAACTGCATAAAAGCGCACCACAAATGCAATAGTGCGGATTTAAGTGCGTTTTTGTTTTTTGTCCAGTTTTGGTGCAGGTTTTCTGCACGTGAATACAGTCACCCTTAGGGGGCGTTCAAATGGCAGGTTTTACTGCAGAATTTTGGCACAAACAGGCTCGCCGAAATCCCGCCGACAGCCACATGGTTTCTGCTTCTTATTCATTTCAATGGGAGGCAGCGCTGAGGGTCGTGGGGCACTGGCCTATATCTGTGACCGTGCTAAGAACGGACTTGTCGGCGCCAAAGTTCCACTGCAAAAGATCTCATGAGAACATTCCCTTATGGACCCTCCAGCACTTATCAGATGTTGCGGGTTCCAAGCCCATTCACTTGAACTGATGTGACCAATGTATGTGACATCAGTGGCCAACGTAGATGCCTCAGCGCTTACCTGAGTGCCATGGCCTCTTCAAACAGTTGGTCAACAGGGGTGCAAGGAGTTGGACCTCCTCCTCTGTATTCCTGAATGAGACGAGGCTGCCACCTATTAGCTCCTATGGAGGAAAAATCCTCATAGACTACAATGGTAATGCATTGGAGTCCATGAAAGAAGCAATCTGATGATTTGTGGGAACTATAAAAAAATTCAGAAGTTTTTAAAAATATAAAAATTCAAATCACCCCTCTCTCCTCAAAATCAAAACATATAACAATAAAAAATACACATCATGGGCATCATCTCATGTGAAACGTCCATACTATTAAAATATTTATTCTATATGGCGAAACTGAAAAAGGTCAGTATAAGGCTGGTTTCACACAGGCGTTGCGGGAACATGCACAATTTTTCCCCGCGAGTGCAAAGCATTTTAATTTGTTTTGCACGCGCGTGAGAAGTGAGAAAAATCGACATGTTTGGTACCCAGACCTGAACCTGGACTTCTTCACAGAAGTTTGGGTTCAGTATTTGTAAATTTTATTATTTTTCATTATAACATGGTTATAAGGGTAAATAATAGCATTCTTTAATACAGAATGCTTAGTAAAAGGTCAATTGAGGGTTAAAAAAATTAACTCACCTCCTCCAATTGTCGGTCTCTTGTTCTTTCTTCAGGACCTGTCAAAGGACCTGTGGTGACGGCACTGTGCTCATCACATGGTCCATCACCATGGTGATGGACCATGTGATGAGCACAGTGATGTCACCACAGGTCCTGAAGAAAGAGCAGGAGACCGGCAGCTATGCGATCAATTGGAGAAGGTGAGTTAAACTTTTTTTTTTGACGCTCTACTAAGCATTCTGTATTAAAGAATGTTATTATTTTCCCTTATAACCATGTTATAAGGGAAAATAATACAGTGAATAGACTTTCATCTTAGCAACCATGCGTGAAAATCGCACCGCATCCGCACTTGCTTAGGGGGTGCTTGCGATTTTAACGCATCCTCATTCACTTCTATGGGGCCTGCGTTTCGTGAAAAACTTGCAATATAGAGCATGCTGTGATTTTGGAGGCAACGCACAAGTGATGCGTGAAAATCACCTAAATTATAGAAATGAATGGGTCTGGATTTAGTGCGGGTGCAATGCGTTCACCTCAGGCATTGCACCCGTGTGGAAAACTTGCCTGTGTGAAAGGGGCCTAACAGATTCACAATTCTCTTGGTCCGTTCACCTACTACAGAAAAACTAAAAAGTGATCCAAAAGTCATACACCCTGTCCCCCCCTCGCATGGTAACAATGAAAAGTACAGATCACCCTGCAAAAAACTATCCCTCAAACAGCTCTGTACACAACTGCAAAAAGGTCTTGGTGGTATCGCCATAAGGGCTCTCTCACACGAGCGGATGCTGTGTGGGTAATCCGCTACGTGAAAGAGTGCTCTGGACAGCAGATACACGGAGCATTAGGGTCCATTCACACGTCCGTAGAATGAGTCCGGATCCGTTCTGCAACGTTGCGGAACGAATCCGGACCAATTCATTCTCTATGGGGCCGGAAGAGATGCGGACAGCACACAGTGTGCTGCCCGCATCCGCATTTCTGGATCGCGGCCCCGATCTTCCGGTCTGTGGCTCCCCAAAAAAATAGAACATGTTCTATTCTTATCTGCAATTGCGGACAAGAATAGGCAGTTCTATGGGGGTGCCGGCCGGGTGTATTGCGGATCCGCAATACGCTACGAATGTGTGAATGGACCCTAAACATCATTCATAATGCTCCATGCCTCTCTGTGATTTTATTTATTTTTTTACTACAAAATCACAGTAAGATATAGCTGTCACCGTGATTTTGTAGTAAAAAGATCACGGAGAAGCACGGAGCATTATCAATCATATTAATGCTCCGTGTCTCTGCTGTCCGGAACGGGTCCTGGCTTTCTTTCACACAGCGGATTACCTGCACGGGATCCGCTCGTGGGAAACAGCCCTAATTGTACTGACCTGGAGAATGAAAGTAACAGATTAGTTTTACCACATAGTGAACGCCGTAAAAACAAAATCAATAAAACTGTTGCAGAATTTATTTATTTTTTCCAATTTCGCCTCATTTTTTTTTTTTTAACTCCTGAAACATTGTATGCAATATTAAATGGTGGAATTAGAAAAGTGCAACTTGTTCTGCCAAAAACAAGCCCTCATACTGCTATGTGAATAGAAAAATAAAATAGTTATGACCCCAGAAAGGCAGGGAGTGAAAAAGAAATGCACCTTTCATTTTCCAAAGGAGCTGTGAAAAATGAAAGGTGGAATCTGATTGGTTGCTATATGGGCATCTAAGGCTACTTTCACACTTGCGTTTGGGGTTCCGCTTGTGAGTTCCGTTTGAGGGCTCTCACAGTGGATGCGGATCCGCTCAGAATGCCTCAGTCTCGCACCGTTTGACCTCCGTTCCGCTTAGCAGGCGGACACCCGAACGCAGCTTGCGCCGGGCCGTGCGGAGGCAAACGGATCCGTCCAGACGTACAATGTAAGTCAATGGGGACGGATCCGTTTGAAGTTGACGCAATATGGTGCAATTTCAAACTGATCCGTCCCCCATTGACTTTCAATGCAAAGTCTGGACGGATCCGTCTGACTAACTTTCAGACTTAGGCCCCATGTACACGGCCGTTGTTCACGGCCGTGTGCGGGCCGTGGAACCGCGGCCTGGATCCCTTCCTGTGAGCTGGAGCGCACGGCGTCACTGGTTGCTATGACGCCGTGCGCTCCCTGCTGCCGCCGCAATACAGTACTACACTGGTATGATCTATACCAGTGTATTACTGTACTGTGCCGGCAGCAGGGGGCGCACGGCGTCATAGCAACCAGTGACGCCGTGCGCTCCAGCTCACAGGAAGGGATCCAGGCCGCGGTTCCACGGCCCGCACACGGCCGTGTGCATGGGGCCTTAGAATTTTTTCTGAAAGATAATGCAGACGGATCCGTTCTGAACGGATCCCATCGTTTGCATTATTGGAGCGAATCCGTCTGTGCAGACCCCAGACGGATCCGCTCCGAACGCAAGTGTGAAAGTAGCCTAAGCCAGTTCCACTTTACAGCAGTTTGATAAAGCTCACCCAATGTTCTTTTCTTTGTATGCTTCATTTTTGGACATAGAGCTGATATGGCTGGCCAGAACGCTCCAGTTTTGTCTCATCTTGCGGCTTGTCAGTATGCATTTTGACAAATAACAGTCTTGCTTTTTTATGATTTGCTTTCAACAGTGGTTTCCTTTTTGGTTGTCTTCCATTAAGTCCACTTTAGCTAAGACAGTGACGGATGGTGCAATCTAACCCTGATGTACCTTGACCTTGGAGTTCACCTCTAATCTCTTTGGAAATTGTTCTGAGCTCTTTGGTTACCATTCGTAGTATCCATCTCTTCAGTTTGTCATCAATTTTCCTCTTGCGGCTATGTACAGGGAGGTTGGCTATAGTCCCGTATGTCTTTCCGATTTCTCATCCGGCATTTATTTATTCCCCCCCCCCCCTTTTTTTTGGGGGGGGGGGGGTCTAAGGACGGATCCAGCATTCGGGTATTTGAATGCCAGATCCGGCACTAATGCATTGCTATAGAAAAAAATATTCAGGCAAGTCTTCAGTAGCATGGTGCCGTTTTATCTTTTGCCTGATCAGTGAAAAAGACTGAACTGAAGACATCCTGATGCATCCTGAACAGATTACTCTCCATTCAGAATGCATGTGGATAATCCTGATCAGTTCTTTTCCGGTATAGAGCCCCTAGGACGGAACTCGGTGCCGGAAAAGAAAAAACGCGTGAAAGTACCCTAAGTTTATTTTCAATCTTTTCTAGGGCTACCATCATTTATATCCAGGCAAGTTTTATTAGATGTATGCAGTTCTGCCAGTTTACTGTTTTCTAATGTCATGGTGACCAGTTCTCCAAACTCATCCCAGTGACTGTACGCTGGAAGCAGGAGTCCCCTAATGTCCCTTTAAGTAGGGACTGGGGAGAACAGGACAAACTCATACCTTTTGTGTAACTTTTATTATCAGGAGTTGTGGGGGGTTTATTCTGACAGGTTCTGCTGCTTAAAGGATAACTGTCATATTTTTACTCAAAATTCAATTTTCCTATATGTTGTTGCTGCTGTGGTGATAATCAATAATCATTAATTAGTGTGTTCACATACCACTTGTTTAATAAGATTCTGTCCATAGCAACCGCTCCTCACAAGACTTCTTTCTGACTATCTTCTCAAGATGGCTGCCGATGTGCTTACCCTGAGGCTGACTGCCCTCCCAAACTACCCAGAATTAATTCAGCTCATCTCAGGAATGCGCAGCCTCACCCCAACCAACCTTCTTCCTCTTAAGTAGCGTTGATCGCGAATATGCTAATCGCGATTTTTATTTTTTTATTGCGAATATCGTCACTATCTCGGTCTGACAGGAGCGCGCACGCAGCGTTCGGGACTGCCCAGTACTACGTCCTCTGTCTTCTGTATATAGAAGATAGGAGATGGAGGACACCTAGCAATGCTGTTTTAGCTGCACCACTGAAATGCCTGGGGGAGGAAAGAACATGCTGCAATTACTAGGTAAATTAATACCTATACAAAAGTATTAACTGGGGAACTAAGGTAAACTTAGTCAGACCAATCCAATTGCATAATAAAAAAAATATGACAGTTACCCTTTAAGGTGTCCAGGAGTGGAGCTTTACTGTTACAGGGGGTTAGCTGGGATTTCGTGTTGATGTCCTATTCTCAGGACCCTGACGATCAGCTGTTTGACGAAACCACTGTGCTCACTGGAGCTACAGCGCCATACATTGTATAGTGGCTGTGCTTGGTATTGCTGCTTGGCCCCATTCACTTTACTGGGACTGAGCTCACGGGCGGTGGTTCTGGGAGTCGGACCACTGCCGATCTGATATTGAGGACCAATCCTGAGGATAGCTCATCAGTTTAAAATTTTCAGATAACCCCTTTAAAGGGAACCTGTCACATGGATTTTTGTATAGAGCTGAAGACATGGGCTGCTAGATGGCAGTTAGCACATCCACAATAGCTCTGTGTGCTTTTATTGTGTAAAAAAAAACAATTTTATAGATATGTAAATTAACCTTAGATGAGTCCTCTCTCTCTCATCCATGCTTCAGTGAGGAGTCCACTGTGAAGGAGCCCAGCACCGCCCGCAGTATATATATATTATATATATATATTTTTTTTTACACAAAAGCACACAGAGCTATGGGGACTGGGTATTGCAGATGTGCCAGCGGCCATCTAGCAACCCATGTCCTCAGCTCTATACACAAAATCCCGGTGACAGGTCCCCTTTAAGTGCTCTCTGCATTGAGCTGCTTCACAGCCGCTGCTTTCTGAGTGTTAGGCTCCGCAATTTGCGGAACGGAATTGCGGACCCATTCATTTCTATGGGGCCGCATGATGTGCGGTCCTGCTCCGCACTTCCGGGTCCGCATTTCCGTTCCTGAAAAAAATTGAACATGTCCTATTCTTGTCTGCAATTGCGGTCAAGAATAGGCATATTCTATTAGTGCCGGCGATGTCCGTGTTTTGCGGATCCGCAAAACACACACGGACGTGTGACTGGACCCTTAGCAGTAGTGGTCTCCTGGCTACAGCGGTCACTTAGAGGCAGGGTGGGGGGGGGGGTCTGTTAAGCAACTCAATGCAGAGAGCACTTAACATAGTGAAGCTCCTCCTCCAGTGCACTTGCAGGAGTAGAACCTGGCAGACAAGTAAAACCTTATATTACACCACCCATGATGATAAAAGCTCCACAAAAGGTATGTTTGTGTTGCGCTCGCTAGCACTTGCCTAATGCTGGTCTAAACTGCTGACAGATTCCCTTTAACACGTTCTGCAGTTTTCTCCCCACATAGGGGTGACAGTTGAGGACCGGGCTGTCCCTGTGAGCGTACGTATCTCATCTAGTGAATGGTAACTCGGTGTCCAGAGTTTGACCGTATAGTTATAAATGTGTTCACTGTTTTCTTCCCTCTCGGTTCTGACAGATTTGTTCTAGTTTTCTTCCCTTGGCGAATTCTGTGATTTCTCTTGTGTTTTCATCAGTCGTGTTTGTCCTGCTATGAAAGTAGGTATGGGCAGATGGTTTTCTCATGTGGATGCCACCTGCGCTGTATAACTGAAATCCATGTCTTATTGTTTATTCCTTTTTTGCCACAATTTTAATGGTTTTCTGTGTTTTCTCATGGCAAGACAAATATTGGCATGGAATTATTGAGCATCAGGTGTAGCCCAATGCTGGCACTGGGTGTGATTACTCCAGCATCTGCTCGTGTGTGAATGGAAGATCTCAGGTTATTGATGTTTCTTCCCATTATCACGTTTTTATTGTAGGACTGTTAAAATGGTGGACAAGAATATCTATATCGTCCAAGGGGAAATCGGCATCATTGTTGGAGCTATAAAACGCAACGCACGATGGAGCATCCACACTCCTTTGGTAAGGATCCCGCTACTGATAATTTTTTTTCCCCTGTAACATAGTTATGCAAGAATAAGGGTACATTCGCACGATTTTTGTGTAACACACATGGCCAGCCCTATGATAGTAATTGCGGACAAGAATAGGACATGTTCTAACCTGTCCAGAATGGAAGTACGGATGTGGACAGCACGTGGCGTGCTGTCCGCATCTTTTACTGCCCCATTGAAATAAATGGATCTGCAAAATTGCGAAACAGATTCAGACCCGTAAATACGGTTGTGTGAATGTACCCTAAGGCCTTTTGCACACGAACGTATTTTCTTTCCGTATCCGTTCAGTGTTTATTTTTTGGGACCGTATGTGGAACTATTCACTTCAATGGGTCCACAAAAAAAATAAAACAACGGAAGTTACTCCCTCTGCATTCCGTTTCCGTATGTCCATTCCGCAAAGAAAGAGAACATGTCCTATTGTTGTCCTCATTACGGACAAGTATAGTACTGTTCTATGAAGGGCCAGCTGTTCCGTTCTGCAAAATACGGAATGCACACGGATGTCATCTGTATTTTTTCTATTTATTTTTTGCGGACCGGAAAAATGCATACGGTCGTGTGCAAGAGGCCTAAGCCTTATTGTCCATGGTGTTGAATTTTATTTCTGGCATTCTCCCTTTTTAAAAAGAAAACGGAGAGACAAAATAACCCCCACCTAATTAACATAAACGCCAGCACCTTAAGCTAACATCTGGAGCTGGCGTTTTTACTGCAGAAAAACACAGGTGCTCAAAGTGACCGAAAAATAAACCCAAAATGTGTGAAAGCACCCTAATGGTGTCGTATGTATTACTTTGACTTATACATGACTGCTTTGTCCCGTGACAGCAACTTATCCCTTCTCCACAGGACTGCCGGAGATAGCTGAGCGCTTGTACTTGGCTGTCTTCTGCACTCCCATAGAGTTGACTGGAGCATTGTACATGCTGTCTGCCTGCAGCTCCATTCCAATGGGTGAACAGGGGCCCCTGTTATGGTGATTGGCAGGACCCCGACGATCAGTCACTTGTGGATAGGGGATAAGTTGGTGTCATGGGACAACCCTTGAACCCTTTTCAGACTTCTGTATGGTGTTGAAGCTGTTTTGTAGGGTAATGCTTGTTTAAATTTGACTTTATTCTTTTCAATCTCTTTCACTTCAGGATGAAGAGCAGGACCCCTTGTTGCACAGTTTTAGTCAGCTTAAGGACATACTGAATAATATAAAACGTGAGTATTCCAGGCAGCTATCGGTTATCTCATTTTAGGGTCCATTCACCTGTCCGTAGGTGTTTTGGAGTCTACAAAACACAGACACCAGCAGTGTGCGTTCCGCATTTCACAGACCGCACATCGCCGGCACTATAATAGAAAATGCCTTTTCTTTTCTGCAGTTGCGCACGAGAATAGTACATGTTCTATTTTCTTTTCGGGAACGGAAGTGCGGATCCGGAAATGCGGATGCGGACAGCACATAGTGTGCTGTCCGCATCTTTTCCGGCCCAATTGAAAATGAATGGGTCCGGATCCATTCCGCATTCATACAGACGTGTGAATGGACCCTAACAGTTCATTTAGTAAAAGAAGTATTCTTATTGCCACAGGATATGCCATAAATGTCTTTATAGATGCAGGTCTCCCCTGAGGGAAGGGAGGTCCCCGACTCCATCCAAATGGCCAGTGGTCACTGTATCCAGCCTATGATTGAATACAGTGGTGGCCAGGATTATGGGAACAGCTGAGCTGTCTGTGCCATGCTAAACTCCCAGAGAGTTTAAGTTTGAAGGGCATCAGTGTACACCCAATAGGGAGTCTGAAGGACTCCATGATGAATAAATATAATGGACAGACGTGGTGGTGTTTCTGGGATAGATTTTTCTGATCCTAGACAATACTTTCATATTAGGGCATGCCTTATGTGGGGATGGTCACGGTGATGGTCTCAGCAATGGTCTTTTAAATGTACTAAGAACAATGAAGATTTCTGGTGGGCTTAGAAAGGTCAGATATTCCTTATGGCATTTGCACCTACCTTACTGCAGTGCGCACGCAAGACCTGGACTTTACTAAATTTACGCAGCAACATTGCCATTTTTTCCCCCATGCGGGGTCGGGGTTAGGGATCGTCCAATTATCTGTTTTACCGATATCGGCCGTTATTCAGGATTTTCAAAGTTGTCGGTATCTGCATCTGACCTTGCCGATATGCTGATAACGAATCTCGAACATGGATCGCGCTGCTGTCAGCGCGATCCATGTTCCCTCAGCAGCACAAGGGAGAAGGAAGCAGTGTCTCCCCCCTGTGCCGCTGCTGCCACCAATGAGAGGAGGGAGGAGAAGAGGAGGAATCCTGAGGGGTTAACTGCCGCGGTTCGCAGCTACCTCTCATAGAGGTCGGGTGACGGCTATATTATTCTGCAGCCAGAACCCTCCTCCTGTATTTGAATTAATAGGCGAGTTATCCTCATTGGTGGTGCAGTGCGCCCCCCCCCAAGCCCCCCATTATAAGTCATTGGTGGCAGTGGCCACAGGGTTCCCTCTCCCCTCCTCCTCATTTGTGATGCAGTGGCAGCTTCTGATCGGAGTCCCAGCAGTGTAATCCTGGGGCTCCGATCGGTTACTATGGCAGCCAGGATGCTACTGAAGCCCTGGCTGCCATGGTAAGCTCCCTGCTGCTGTGTGCACTATGCAAAGGGCAGCAGGGAGAGTGTTAGAGCTTTATTAGGGTGAAAAGAATCTATTAGGGTGAATAGGACGAGGGCTCTAGCCCCTAAGGGGACTAATGGTTAGTAAAAAAAAAAAAAAAAAAAAGTTTAAAAAAACAAACGCCGAAATATTAAGTATCTATGTAAAAGAAAAATTTACAAAATGAAAATGCACAGAATATCGGTATAAAATATCGGCTCTAAAAAAATCTATATCGGTCCACAAAAAAACCACTGAAGTCTGTGTGCATTCTGTATTTTTGCATATCCGCTTAACGGAACAGTTTGCCCCTAATAGAACAGTACTATCCTTGTCCGTAATGTGAACAATAATAGGACAGATTTGTTTGATTTAAATTGACAAATCTTTATTCTTTTTTCATTTTTTTCTCCTCTTTAAAATGGCAGACTTGGTTCAGTGCAGGAATTGTTGTGCATTTATTTCATGTTCCACTCTTTGGAGATTCGGATGCTGTCAGATCTGTAGACAGTTCTCCTTACTGCAGCAGGAAATTGCATTTTTAAAATCTGAGATATTTAAATTATCTGTTAAACAAACTCCAGCTAGGACTGCTGCAATGCCACTGCCACAGAGGACCCCCAGAAATGGCAGATGGGTTACTGTAGGTTCTGGAAGACTTAGAGTGGTGGATAGAAGACATGTCCCACAGTCGGTGATTCTCCAAAATTCATTTGCAGCACTCTCAGAATGTAAGGACAACATGGTTATGGACTCAAGCGTAGAGGGTGAGAAACCATCGACTCCTATGACTAATGTAGGCAAGACTGCAGCCAAGGACAAAAAAGATAAAGTGAAGTCTCAAAGGAAGCAGCTGTTGCTGGGTGATTCAATCATAAGAAGTGTGGAGCTTAAAGAAAATGGTTTTGTGAGATGTCTCCCTGGGGCTACTGCTAGAAGAGATAGAAGACGTATTATTAATATTGTTAAGCAAGCAAAGCAGGAAGGGGACGTGGATGTTCTTGTCCATCTAGGGACAAATGACCTGGCTTGCAATGAAGTGTCAGAGGTGAAAAAATCTTTTATCACACTTGGTAATGACGTACAGGATTTTGCATCCACCATTTCATTTTCTGAAGTTCTGCCTGTACATAATGTTCAGAATGATAGGCAGAGGCGCATAAAGGAGTTTAACATATGGCTTGGTAAATGGTGTCAAGAGCAAGGATTTGGCTTTGTTTCTCATGATAGCTCTACTTGGAATAGAAAGGAACTGTACAAAAAAGATGGTTTGCATCTTTCTCTCAAAGGAACAAATGTACTTAGTGAACAACTCCAAGAATTTGCGAAAGAGTATTTAAACTAGGAAGGGGGGGCAAAAGAGTGAAAATAAGAGTCCAATTGCCCCCCGAAACAATGCCAGAACAGGTCAGATGCACAGAGGTTAAGAAATGATAAGCTCAGAGTCCTCTCTACAAATGCTCGCAGTTTAGGTAAAAAAATCAATGAACTTGGGTCAATAATGGCATCTGAGAATGTAGATTTAGTGGCTGTTACGGAGACATGGTTTAATGAAAGAAATGACTGGGACATAACCATACCAGGGTACTCTTTATACAGAAGAGACAGAGAAGGCAAGAAAGGAGGAGGAGTGGCCCTGTATGTGAAAGATAGCATTAAATCTAACCTAATACAAGTTGGTGAGGCCAACATAGAGTCAGTTTGGGTTACGTTGCAGTTTGCTAATCATGCAGTAACTCGTGTAGGTGTGATATATAGACCACCTGATCAAGTTAAAGAACTAGATGATCTACTAGTTGAAGAAATAGCTAAAATGACAATGAAAGGAGAAGTTATCATTATGGGAGATTTCAATCTTCCAGATATAAACTGGAAAACCAAAATAGCAAGTTCTACCAGGAGTACAGATATTCTAAATTCCCTACTGGGGTTATCCCTACAACAAATGGTTGAGGAGCCAACCCGGAGGGAGGCCATTTTGGATTTGATATTCACAAATGGGGATTCGGTATATGATGTCATTGTAGGCGAAACCTTGGGATCTAGTGATCACCAGTCAGTGTGGTTTAATATAAGAACTGTGAAAGAGTCCCACCACACAAAAACAAAAGTTTTAGATTTTAGAAAAACAGACTTTTCAAAAATGAAATTAGTCATAAATGAGTCCTTATCAGACTGGAACGGATTACATGGAGTCCAGGAGAAATGGGACTACTTAAAAGGTGCATTATTGAAGGCAACAGAAAATTGCATTAGACTTGTCAGTAAAAGCAAAAAAAGGAAGAGACCACTGTGGTACTCGGCAGAAGTGGCCCAAATCATTAAAAATAAAAAGCTAGCATTTTGTAATTATAAAAAAACCCAGAGCAATGAAGATAAGGAAATCTACAAGATTAGGCAGAAAGAGGCCAAGCAATTTATAAGAACTTCTAAAGCGCAGGCAGAAGAAAAACTAGCTCAGTCTATGAAAAAAGGGGATAAGACATTCTTCAGATATATAAATGAAAAAAGGAAATTAAAACAAGGAATAACTAAATTAAAAATAAAGGACGGAAGGTATGTAGAAGAGAATAAAGGGCTAGCCGACTGCCTTAATGAATACTTCTGTTCAGTTTTTACAAAAGAAAAAGAAGAAGGACCTCCACTAGAAAGGATGACTATTAAATCGTTTGATGCATGTGTCTTTACAGAGGAAGATGTTCTAAGTTTGCTGTCTAAAGTGAAGACAAATAAGTCACAGGGGCCTGATGAGATACACCCAAAATTATTAAAAGAGCTTAGTGGTGAGCTGGCAAAACCGTTAACAGATTTATTTAACCAATCATTAGTAACAGGAGTCGTCCCGGAAGATTGGAAATTGGCAAATGTCGTGCCCATTCACAAGAAAGGTAGTAGGGAGGAATCGAGCAACTATAGACCAGTGAGTCTGACATCAATAGTAGGCAAATTAATGGAAACCCTATTAAAGGATAGGATTGTGGAACATCTAAAATCCCATGGATTGCAAGATGAAAAACAGCATGGGTTTACTTCAGGGAGATCATGTCAAACAAATCTTATAGATTTTTTTGACTGGGTGACTAAAATAATAGACGGTGGAGGTGCAGTAGACATCGCATATCTAGATTTTAGTAAGGCTTTTGACACTGTCCCACATAGAAGACTTATCAATAAACTGCAGTCATTGAGCATGGACTCCCATATTGTTGAGTGGATTAGGCAGTGGCTGAGTGACAGACAACAGAGGGTTGTAGTCAATGGAGAACATTCAAAACAAGGTCATGTTACCAGTGGGATTCCACAGGGATCTGTACTGGGACCAATTTTGTTTAATATCTTCATAAGTGACATTGCAAAAGGCCTCGATGGTAAGGTTTGTCTTTTTGCTGATGACACAAAGATATGTAACAGGGTTGATGTTCCTGGAGGGAAACGCCAAATGGAAAAGGACTTAGGAAAACTAGAAGAATGGTCAGAACTCTGGCAACTGAAATTTAATGTGGATAAGTGCAAGATAATGCACCTGGGGCGTAAAAACCCAAGGGCAGAATATAGAATATTCGACACAGTCCTGACCTCAGTATCTGAGGAAAGGGATTTAGGAGTAATTATTTCAGAAGACTTAAAGGTGGGAAGACAATGTAATAAAGCAGCACGAAATGCAAGCAGAATGCTTGGATGTATAGGGAGAGGTATAAGCAGTAGAAAGAGTGAAGTGCTTATGCCGCTGTACAGATCACTAGTGAGACCTCACTTGGAGTATTGTGCGCAGTACTGGAGGCCATATCTCCAGAAGGATATAGATACTCTAGAGAGAGTTCAGAGAAGAGCTACTAAACTAGTACATGGATTGCAGGATAAAACTTACCAGGAAAGGTTAAAGGACCTTAATATGTATAGCTTGGAAGAAAGAAGAGACAGAGGGGATATGATAGAAACTTTTAAATACATAAAGGGAATCAACTCGGTAAAGGAGGAGAGCATATTTAAAAGAAGAAAAACTACCACAAGAGGACACAGTTTTAAATTAGAGGGGCAAAGGTTTAAAAGTAATATAAGGAAGTATTACTTTACTGAGAGGGTAGTGGATGCATGGAATAGCCTTCCTGCAGAAGTGGTAGCTGCAAATACAGTGAAGGAGTTTAAGCATGCATGGGATAGGCATAAGGCCATCCTTCATATAAGATAGGGCCGGAGCTATTCATAGGATTCAGATATATTGGGCAGACTAGATGGGCCAAATGGTTCTTATCTGCCGACACATTCTATGTTTCTATGTTTCTATGTTCTATTTTTTGGGGTAACGGCCATACGGAAATGGAATGCAGACGGATTAACTTCCGTGTTTGTTTTTTTTTTTGTTTTTTTTTGCAGCCTCATTAAAATTAATTAATTGTTCCGAAAAGAAAATACATTCGTGTGCATGAGCCCTTGGTAGCATGTTTTACACTTTGTTTTCCGTCTTGCATAACAGGACCCAGACGGATCTGTTCTGCTTTCCCATAGACTTCTATTAGGACGGAGAGCAAACGGAATGCCCTTTAAAGGCTTCCGTTTTGCATTGTGTCTGGGCTTTCCGTTCTTTTCAGTTATAACGGAAAGCCGTAACGGAATCCCTAACGCTAGTGTGAACCCACCCTAATCAGTCTGTCTGCTGACAGCTCTGCAGGGCAACTGCAGAGAATTGCAAATGCTCAGTATAGTAGTCTTTGCTATTTATACAGGTCCTTCTCAAAAAATTAGCATATTGTGATAAAGTTCATTATTTTCTGTAATGTACTGATAAACATTAGACTTTCATATATTTTAGATTCATTACACACCAACTTAAGTAGTTCAAGTCTTTCGTTGTTTTAATATTGATGATTTTGGCATACAGCTCATGAAAACCCAAATTTCCTATCTAAAAAAATTTGCATATTTCATCCGACCAATAAAAGAAAAGTGTTTTTAATACAAAAAAAGTCAACCTTCAAATAATTATGTTCAGTTATGCACTCAATACTTGGTCGGGAATCCTTTTGCAGAAATGACTGCTTCAATGCGGCGTGGCATGGAGGCAATCAGCCTGTGGCACTGCTGAGGTGTTATGAAGGCCCAGGATGCTTCGATAGCGGCCTTAAGCTCATCCAGAGTGTTGGGTCTTGCGTCTCTCAACTTTCTCTTCCCAATATCCCACAGATTCTCTATGGGGTTCAGGTCAGGAGAGTTGGCAGGCCAACTGAGCACAGTAATACCATGGTCAGTAAACCATTTACCAGTGGTTTGGGCACTGTGAGCAGGTGCCAGGTCGTGCTGAAAAATGAAATCTTCATCTCCATAAAGCTTTTCAGCAGATGGAAGCATGAAGTGCTCCAAAATCTCCTGATAGCTAGCTGCATTGACCCTGCCCTTGATAAAACACAGTGGACCAACACCAGCAGCTGACATGGCACCCCAGACCATCACTGACTGTGGGTACTTGACACTGGACTTCAGGCATTTTGGCATTTCCCTCTCCCCAGTCTTCCTCCAGACTCTGGCACCTTGATTTCCGAAGGACATTCAACAGTCCAGTGCTGCTTCTCTGTAGCCCAGGTCAGGCGCTTCTGCCGCTGTTTCTGGGGAATGCGGCACCTGTAGCCCATTTCCTGCACACGCCTGTACACGGTGGCTCTGGATGTTTCTACTCCAGACTCAGTCCACTGCTTCCGCAGGTCCCCCAAGGTCTGGAATCGGTCCTTCTCCACAATCTTCCTCAGGGTCCGGTCACCTCTTCTCGTTGTGCAGCGTTTTCTGCCACACTTTTTCCTTCCCACAGACTTCCCACTGAGGTGCCTTGATACAGCACTCTGGGAACAGCCTATTCGTTCAGAAATTTCTTTCTGTGTCTTACCCTCTTGCTTGAGGGTGTCAATGATGGCCTTCTGGACAGCCGTCAGGTCGGCAGTCTTACCCATGATTGTGGTTTTGAGTAATGAACCAGGCTGGGAGTTTTTAAAAGCCTCAGGAATCTTTTGCAGGTGTTTAGAGTTAATTAGTTGATTCAGATGATTAGGTTAATAGCTCCAGTGCTCCAGACTAAAAAAAAATACCTAGTAGCCATTGGCTCCTGAACTGAACAATTTAGGAGCCAAATCAAATTTTTAGTCGCCAAATCGAAACCGAATCAAAATTTTGGTATCGTGACAACGCTACGCCGATCAGATCGGCATAGGGTTGTTTTGATACCAAAATTTTGATTCGCTTTCGTCACCATAAAAAAGTATTGCGATACTCAATACCGCGCTATTTTTTGGGGTGACAAGGTGACTAAAAAATGGCGAATGCTCACCGCATAGGAGACATTTTTTAATAATTTAATAGTTTGGACAGCGCTATGTAATATGTTTATTTATTTATTGTTTATATATTTTATATGTAAAATTGGGAAAGGGGGGATTTAAACTTAATATTTTAGGGTACTTTCACACTAGCGTTTTTCTTTTCCAGCATAGAGTTCCGTCCTAGGGGCTCTATACCGGAAAAGAACTGATCAGGCATATCCCCATGCATTCTGAATAGAGAGTAATCCGTTCAGGATGCATCAGGACGTCTTCAGTTCAGTCATTTTGACTGATCAGGCAAAAGATAAAACCGCAGCATGCTACCGTTTTATCTCAGACGAAAAAAACTGAAGACTTGCCTGAATGCCGGATCCAGCATTTTTTCCCATAGGAATGTATCAGTGCCGGATCTGGCATTCAAAATACCGGACCCATTCATTTCTATGGGGCTGTGCACATGAGGGGTGATTTTCACACATCACTTGTGCATTGCGTGAAAATCGCAGCATGCTCTATGTTGTGCGTTTTTCACGCAACGCAGGCCCCATAGAAGTGAATGGGGCTGCGTGAAAATCGCAAGCATCCGCAAGCAGGTGCGGATGTGGTGCGATTTTCACTCATGGTTGCTAGGATGAAAGTCTATTCACTGTATTATTTTTCCTTATAACATGGTTATAAGGGAAAATAATAGCATTCTTTAATACAGACTGCATAGTAGAAGGTCAATATAATAAACATTGGTGGCGCAGTGCGCCCCCCAACACCCCAGTATGATAAACATTGGTGGCGCAGTGTGCCCCCCTCAATATAATAAACATTGGCTGCGCAGTGCGCCTTCCTAATATAATAAACATTGGTGGCACAGTGTGCCCCCCTCAATATAATAAACATTGGTGGCGCAGTGCGCACCCCCCCAACACCCTAGTATAGTAAACATTGGTGGCGCAGTGTGCCCCCCTCAATATAATAAACATTACCCCCCTAACACCCCAGTATAATAAACATTGGGGGGGCGCAGTGTGCCCCCCCCCTCAATATAATAAACATTGGTGGTGCAGTGTGCACCCCCCACCCCCAACACCCCAGTATAATAAACATTGGTGGCGCAGTGTGCCCCCCCCCCCCCTCAATATAATGAACATTGGTGGGGAGTGCCAATGAGGGTTAAAAAATTAAAATTAACTCACCTCCTCCAATTGATCATCTCCTGTTTCTTCAGGACCTGTCAAAGGACCTGTGGTGACATCACTGTGCTCATCACATGATACATCACATGATTCATCACCATGGTGATGGACCATGTGATGAGCTCAGTGACATCACCACAGGTCCTGAAGACAGAACAGGAGACCGACAGCTACGCGATCAACTGGAGGAGGTGAGTTATTTTTTTTAAGTTATTTTTTTAACCCTCATTGGCACTTCCCACTGTGCCACCAATGTTTCTTATACTGGGGTGTTGGGGGGGCACACTATGCCACCAATGTTTCTTATACTGGGGTGTTGGGGGCACACTGTGCCACCAATGTTTCTTATACTGGGGTGTTGGGGGGGCACACTGTGCCACCAATGTTTCTTATACTGGGGTGTTGGGGGGGCACACTGCCACCAATGTTTCTTTTACTGGGGTGTTGGGGGGGCACACTATGCCACCAATGTTTCTTATACTGGGGTGTTGGGGGGGCACACTATGCCACCAATGTTTCTTATACTGGGGTGTTGGGGGGGGCACACTGCCACCAATGTTTCTTATACTGGGGTGTTGGGTGGGGCACACTGCCACCAATGTTTCTTATACTGGGGTGTTGGGGGGGGCACACTGCCACCAATGTTTCTTATACTGGGGTGTTGGGGGGGGCACACTGCCACCAATGTTTCTTATACTGGGGTGTTGGGGGGGGCACACTGCCACCAATGTTTCTTATACTGGGGTGTTGGGGGGGCACACTGCCACCAATGTTTCTTTTACTGGGGTGTTGGGGGGGCACACTGTGCCACCAATGTTTCTTATACTGGGGTGTTGAGGGGGCACACTGCCACCAATGTTTCTTATACTGGGGTGTTGGGGGGGCACACTGTGCCACCAATGTTTCTTATACTGGGGTGTTGGGGGGGCACACTGCCACCAATGTTTCTTATACTGGGGTGTTGGGAGGGGGCACACTGTGCCACCAATGTTTCTTATACTGGGGTGTTGGGGGGGCACACTGCCACCAATGTTTCTTATACTGGGGTGTTGGGGGGGCACACTGTGCCACCAATGTTTCTTATACTGGGGTGTTGGGGGGGCACACTATGCCACCAATGTTTCTTATACTGGGGTGTTGGGGGGGCACACTATGCCACCAATGTTTCTTATACTGGGGTGTTGGGGGGGGCACACTATGCCACCAATGTTTCTTATACTGGGGTGTTGGGGGGGCACACTGCCACCAATGTTTCTTATACTGGGGTGTTGGGGGGGGCACACTATGCCACCAATGTTTCTTATACTGGGGTGTTGGGGGGGGCACACTGCCACCAATGTTTCTTATACTGGGGTGTTGGGGGGGCACACTGCCACCAATGTTTCTTATACTGGGGTGTTGGGGGGGGCACACTGCCACCAATGTTTCTTATACTGGGGTGTTGGGGGGGCACACTGCCACCAATGTTTCTTATACTGGGGTGTTGGGGGGGCACACTGCCACCAATGTTTCTTATACTGGGGTGTTGGGGGGGCACACTGCCACCAATGTTTCTTATACTGGGGTGTTGGGGGGGGCACACTGTGCCACCAATGTTTCTTATACTGGGGTGTTGGGGGGGCACACTGCCACCAATGTTTCTTATACTGGGGTGTTGGAGGGGGCACACTGTGCCACCAATGTTTCTTATACTGGGGGGTTGGGGGGGGGCACACTTGCCACCAATGTTTCTTATACTGGGGTGTTGGGGGGGCACACTGTGCCACCATGTTTCTTATACTGGGGTGTTGGGGGGGCACACTGTGCCACCAATGTTTCTTATACTGGGGTGTTGGGGGGGCACACTGTGCCACCAATGTTTCTTATACTGGGGGTGTTGGGGGGGGCACACTGTGCCACCAATGTTTTCTTATACTGGGGTGTTGGGGGGCACACTAGTGCCACCAATGTTTCTTATACTGGGGTGTTGGAGGGGGGGGGCACACTGTGCCACCAATGTTTCTTATACTGGGGTGTTGGGGGGGCACACTGTGCCACCATGTTTCTTATACTGGGGTGTTGGGGGGCACACTATGCCACCAATGTTTCTTATACTGGGGTGTTGGGGGGGCACACTATGCCACCAATGTTTCTTATACTGGGGTGTTGGGGGGGGGGCACACTGCCACCAATGTTTCTTATACTGGGGTGTTGGGTGGGGCACACTGCCACCAATGTTTCTTATACTGGGGTGTTGGTGGGGGCACACTGCCACCAATGTTTCTTATACTGGGGTGTTGGGGGGGGGGGGGCACACTGTACAGGGAGTCTAAGAAAGAATCGAATGAGTCACAAGTCGGATCTTTAGTTCTTTTCACCTGTGACTCATTCGATTCTTTCTCCCTGTACTTGTCAGTGACTCAGAGCTGCTAGTGCTCGCCTTGCCTCAGCTCTGATTGGTTGGTGGGCGGGGAGGGGAGGGGCTGGCAGAAGCAGCTTCCACTCTAGGATCAGATTACACTCCTCCCGAGCCCCTCCCCTCCCTGCTGCCAGCGGCTCTGCTATTGTGTGCTGTGACGAGCTGACTCAGGCTGAGGAGAACATCGGCGGCAGAGAACTATCAGCTCCTGTGCCCGCCGCTGTTCAACTGCAGAGCTGCCGCGGAGGGTCTAGTCGCAAATGGCGACAAGACTAAAAAGTCTTGTCGCCATTTGTAAATTCTTAGTCGCATTGGCGACCATTTTGGTCGCCACCTGGAGCCCTGAGCTCGTTTAGAGAACCTTTTCATGATATGCTAATTTTTTTAGATAGGAATTTTGGGTTTTCATGAGCTGTATGCCAAAATCATCAATATTAAAACAACAAAAGACTTGAACTACTTAAGTTGGTGTGTAATGAATCTAAAATATATGAAAGTCTAATGTTTATCAGTACATTACAGAAAATAATGAACTTTATCACAATATGCTAATTTTTTGAGAAGGACCTGTATATTGTGGAGCAGAATTTCCTTGAGCTGAACATGTCTCACTGCAATGTGTAGTTTTTAAGTGTAATTAAACTTTTATAAAATTTTGACATCATAGCGAATGTGATGTTCAGATCAGTGGTGGTCCAAGTGCTGAGAACCCAACCGATCACGAAAATGAAAGGGCAGAAGCACTGTTGAGTTCTGTGCCCCTTCGGTTTTCATCAGCTTTCTGGTGAAAGCACAACCTGTGGTATTTTAATCCATATAAAGTAGAAGCTTGTACAACGCACACTCCGATTTCAGAGCAGAGATAAGCAGATCCAGTGAAAGCCAGGGGGACACAGAGCCTCAGATGAGCTTGTCTGCTTCTAGTGTCTTGGACCCCCTGGTCAGAACTTTGACGTGTACGAGTGTATTACTGTAGTGCAGCGGCGCCATCATAGCAACCAATGACGCCGTGCGCTCCTGCTCTGAACAGGAATCCAGCCCGGCATACCATGGACCGCTCTCGGCCGCTGAACACGGCCGTGTGCATTCGACTTTGGAGGCTCTTTTGAGGTCCTCATTCAAAAGTTTTATCAAAAGATTGCAGCAGCATCTCTATTTTGTTCAGTAAACTGACAGACACCATGGCAGAAACCTGATGGACCCCATTAGAGGCATTATAAGCTCTGTTGGTGTCTGCCATGTGACAGATTGCCTTTTGCTTAACCAGTACCTGGACGTTTATAGCCTATGGGTGGTCGGGATATATCTCTGATTGGAAATTTGAAAACATCCATTCAGATTAGCATCAGTGACAGCAGGGCTCACCAAAAAGTGGTAGAGAAGACTAGGATGGTTTTTCGCCGTCCCTGCCTTTCCTATGACTGAATACAATAACGTTCAACAAGCTCTGTGGTATACAGATCAGCAAGCACAATGCCGCTTCCTGGATCCATTCCCAGCGGTCATGTGACCACCAGGGGCTGGTAGTCTGCATGAGCTCAGGGGTCTTAGCAGACCCAGATCAGCTCTGCAGTGAGGCTGTACAGTGCTAAGTCCTCTTCACTTCATCAAGCCATTTCTTACTGTAAAAAATAAAAAATAAATAAAGACCTATTGGTATAGCCACGTCCCTAGCAACTAGCTCTATAAAAATATTAATTATCTACGTCAGGTGAATGCCATAAAATGGGGGGGAATGGCCGAATCTGTAATTTTTCTTTTCTTTTGATGGAACAGAAGAAGTGAATGCCCCACAGTGATGTGTATGAAGCCTGTCTACAATATCAGGACTGAATACCAGTTACCCTTCTAAGGCCTCTTTCACACAAGTGATATGGATTGTATCCGGATCTGTTTAGAGAAAAAAAACTATGGTTTAGCATGCACGTTCAATCAGTATTTTCTGCAATTATGTTCAGTGTGTGCGTTTTTTTTTTTTTTCTGTCCAGGTTGCACGCGGGTAAGTTTACAGATGACAATCTCAGATTCCTGCTGAGATCGAAAACTGCCGTTGTTGCCTTTTTGGCATTTCTAAACCACATGTAAAGTCCGTTTTCCATAGTAGCAGCCACGTGTCTTATACGCAGCCATTCATGACTGCATTTTCCCACCAGTTTTTTCTCTGGGATTACTATGACAACTGGTTATTACAGTTATAAAAAGATTTCATCAATTAGAATAGCGGCTTCCTTCTAGTGGTCTGCTCCCTAAAGATACCATTATATTCTGTATGGATGCGATTCGCGGTCCCTCTCCCACCCCTCGCATGGTGCATATTTGATCAGGTGTAGCAGTCAAACTGTGCCCTTTAGGTTTGTCAATATTATCCTTCTTTCTGCTTTCTCTCCTCGGGGCTTCTCGGGTTGTTTTATAATTTTGGGATTCTCTTCAGCGTCTGTAATACATTTTGTTCATTATTTAACCAAAAGCCTGCATAATGAGTACGGAGCAGCAATGTAAATGTTAGGTGTTGTTCCAGTGGATTACTTCCCTGTTCCATTAGCGCTCCCTATTGTGTTAACTCTTCGTGTGCTCCCGGTTTTGCCAATAGAATTTTTTTCACGACGCAAGCTCTGATTGGTTGTTTTTATCCTCTGTTTTAAGCATTTGTAGAATTCAGTACAGTTAAAGGGAATGTGTCGCCTATGCTTTTCTTTCTGCCTGGTAAAACCAGATAGCGACACGTGTCCTTTAGTCTAGTCTAATGTTTTTTATTTTTCTGATTGTAGATTTGTTTTGCATTCTATTTCCTATTCCTATTTCCTCTAAATGCTGTTAGAGAGATGCTTTACAGCAGCCACCTTGGGCCATGAACACAATGGACAGAAGGGGCTCTCATTGACTTCTGTGGGAGAGTTTTCTCGACATGCTCTGACCTGTGCAGAGGTCAGAAGGGAGTAGATAAGCTGTGTTATCGCCGATTGCTGGATCCTGTGTTATCTGTCTGGCTATCGGTCTATTATAATTCTGTCTAATCCTGCTTGTGATAAGGAGATAACTACACATAAGTGATCTGTAGAGACCAAGAAGTGGCATCTATTCAGAGTCTTATTGGCCAGTGTGAAAACTGTAGGATTTTTTTTTTTTTTAATATAGGTGACATGAAACATTAAAGATAACATCACCAAAAATTATTTTCAAATATATTTCACATAAATAACGGTTAAAATAATACCGTAGTAAATTTTCTGACTAGTGGCCCTTACAGCAAGTTTCATGTTGGTCTTTGGTTATGAAATAGCTGCCAAGCGAATATCATTTCCCCTGCAGTTAGCACCTGTGACACCCTCTTATAATGCGGTTAATTAGTATGGATGCGAGAAGGGGATTGGTGCCAACCACTTCTAGTGCTGCTTCCCTAGCTGAAAAACTCTGACATAGCAGATCCCAAATCAGCCTGGTATTTGTCATACACATTAAAGGGTATATCCAACCGCAAATACATTTTAGTGAGGGTAAGATAAGTATTTAACATGGGGAAAAAAAAGCACTTATGTATTCAACATTGTTACAGCACCAAGGCTCCCATCTCTTGCCACAACACACTCAATAGTGCCGTCTGCTTCTGGCTCCGTCCACTGTTTTCTTGGGGTGCTGGGTGTTGGACCCCCATCAGTCTGATATGGATGACCTTTCCTGAGGCCATCAAATATGTACAGGCTGCAGAAGCCCTTTAAATCATTAAAATCTGTTAATGACAGGGTTTTTAAAGACATTTTTTATATTGGTGGCCTGTCCTAAATATTGGAAGAGCCATTGATATATCTATTGGTGGGGTTCCACTTTTGGCACCCCCCAGTAATCAACTATTTGAAGGAGTGAAGGTGTTCAGGTGAGCCCTGCGGCCTCTTCATTATTTACAGGGGGTGCTTGTAGGTGCTCTGGTGGTGCATCTTCTTAACTTTCACTTGAATGGGACAGAGCTGAAATACCCTGCATGGCTCTTACTAGCAGTATGATGATGATGTGAGTATGAACAGTGTCCGACTCTGTGGTGCTTGCTTTAGACAAAGTCCAGCGCCCCCCCCCCCCCCCCCCCCCTTAATCCTTGGGATAGCTCATCAATTTTATAATAACAGTTATGGTATAGAGCAGGAGAAGCTGTACTTGTACCTACAGTATAACTTGTAACTCTGCTCTAATCCAGAGCTTAGGAGTCCAGTGGGCGGTCCTACTCACTGGCAGTTATTTCCTTCTGTACGTTCATAAAAGTAAAGCTCAGCCATGGACTAGGACTCCCACTGGATTCGGCTCAGAATCCGCTCAGGTTTAGGCGAGTACGTTTCAAGTTATAATGTGTGGTTGGCTTTAAGAATCTGTCTTGGACCTCGGGTGAAATGTGCATGTAAATCAGTTGGATATGTCTCTGCACCCAGTGTTCTCCAGCCATCCATGTGAAAGGCGAAGTCTCGGCATTTAGAATTCCTGTATCTTGGCAAACAGTGTTATGGTAAACGGCATAGTTGCCTTTCAACACTGGAAATGACAGCTGTTTTCTGACTGTAGCTGGTCATATCAGCAACAGTCATTTGAGAGGGATGACATGAACGGGTATGAATAGCAGGTAAGTGTATTTCTGGTTCATGGAGTCAAGGAATCCTTCTTTACATATGACAGCGTAGACTTGTGTATTTCACAAATGGTCAAATCTCCTTAACAAGAGGATCACTGTCATTTCAGAACTCCCTAAGTATATCTTAGAAATGTCAGGTTTTTAATGTATGTTATTTGCCCCCTTTCAGTTGTCCCCTGATGAATATTGGTCGCGTTAAGGGTCCATTCACACTTCCGTATATGTGTTTTGCGGATCCGTAAAACACGTACATCGGCAATGTGCGTTTCGCATTTTGCGGACCATACATCGCCGATACTCTCCTAGAAAATGCCTTTTCTTGTCCGCAGTAGTAAATGTTATAGAGCAGGAGAAGCCGAGCAGATTGGTGTATGTTTTTGTTGAAAAAGATTTGGCAAAACCTGTAATTAATGCATTTATAGCTTTCCTTTCTCACTTCCTATGAACAGCTATTGGTACATGTGGAGAGGTTATCAGTGTGCATGCAGAGGTAGCTGTCAGTCACTGGTGACTCCTCCCACCTGTACCAATAGCTGTTCACAGGGCTGCAGATGTGAATGTAAAAATGAAAAGTTTTGCAGAATCTTTTTCCACAAAAATGTATATAAATGTGCTCAGCTCCTGCTTTATAAAATGTTGCCTGCAGATTTTTTTTATTATTTTATTTTCATTTTATTTTCAAGAAGTACTGGCAGTTTGATAAAATAATGAAAAACTCAACTTCTCTTTCTGCGCCTGCTTCGATCCGGGGTAACCATTCTGTCATCTTTCCTGGGCTGCAGCTGGTGACATATTGTTTGGCTGCAGCCACGATGTTCCATATACAACTGCAGCCAGTCACTGGCCTTGGAGGTGTATGGAGTGAGACCACTAAGGCTAGTGATTGGCTGCAGCCTTATACGGAACATCACTGCTGTATCAAAACTATGTCATTGACTGAGGCCTGGGAAAGAAGACCAAGTGGTGGCCTGGATTGAAGTGGACAAGGGAAAGGAAGGGAAGTTTTTTTTTCTCGCCCAGTTTCCTTGGGGGACACAGAAGACCTTGGGTATAGCTCATCTCCATAGGAGGCGTGACACTAAGTGAAGACTGTTAAGCCCCTCCTCCACAGCTATACCCTCAGCCTGGAGAGAGAGGCTGCCAGTTTTTGCTTAGTGTCCAAGGAGGCAAGACACTCCCTGCTCTGCAGGGCTCTTTTCTCCTTGTTTAAATTTTTGATTTTTACTTTTTTCTTTTCTTTTTGTTCCAGAACATCAGGGACAACAGAGACGCACTAGACCTCTCTGTTTCTCCCGGGGTTGAGCTGCGCCAGTGCCGGTCATCCGCACTGCTGCCTCCCCCACAGAAGGCAAGGTGGACCAGGGCAGCCCAGCTCCCCTGCATCCCGCCAGCGCAAGGGTCGCCCGCACGCCAAGTCCCTCTTCCAGCGTCCTGCCACTACGGTGCCAGTAGCTGAAGGGGCGACCCTGCTGGAGTGGACCGAGGGTGAAGACGGCTGTGGTAAGAGAGTGGCTTCTCCAGCCCTACGTCCCCTACCCCCCACCCAATGGTCTCCTGCGTGCCTGAGGGGTGGGCCCCCCCCATACTGGGCCTCTGGACCCCCCCCATACTGGGCCTCTGGACCCCCCCCATACTGGGCCTCTGGACCCCCCCCATACTGGGCCTCTGGACCCCCCCCATACTGGGCCTCTGGACCCCCCCCATACTGGGCCTCTGGACCCCCCCATACTGGGCCTCTGGACCCCCCCATACTGGGCCTCTGGACCCCCCCATACTGGGCCTCGGGACCCCCCATACTGGGCCTCTGGACCCTTCCCCTGCTGGACCTAAGCTGGTCCCTGGGGTGCCGCAGTGCGGCAATCTGCTCCCTGCCTTTTTTTCCTGGCCTTCATAGGACCAGGATACGGCGATGCAGCTAGTAGCTGTCGGCCGTCGCCTGCTATTGGGCCTTACCGGAGTGTGCAGGACGCTGCAGTGGAGTAAGGCCTCGCCTCCGGCCAGCACTGATGTTCCGGTGCGGCCGGGCGCCGCGAAAATTAGGCTCCGCGGCCAGCAAGCCGTCATTCCGGCCCCTGTCTCGTCCGGCGGCGGGGTGGGCTCCCGCGGCCGGAAAACGCCATTCCGGGTCCCGGTCTCGTCCGGCGGCGGGGTGGGCTCCCGCGGCCGGAAAACGCCATTCCAGGTCCCTGTCTCGTCCGGCGGCGGGGTGGGCTCCCGCGGCCGGCAAACCGCCATTCCGGGTCCCTGTCTCTTCCGGCCGGCGTGGGCTCCCGCGGCCGGCATTGGGCTTGACTATGCCCCAGCGGGTGCCGGTCGGCGGGGCTCCGCAAATTTGGTCCCATGCTTCGCGGCCTGCTGGGCCGCATTTCCGACCGGCCCGCGGGGTGGGCTCCCGCGGCCGGTTTGAAGCGGCAGGTCGCTACAGCATTCCGCCTCAGGTCCCGGCGGTATAACGGGCCGGGCGCCGCAATTTAGCCCCCGGCTTCGCGGCCTACTAGGCCGCAATATTCCGGTCTCTGGTGGAGGGGGCGGGAACTTCTCCGGGCGTGAATTTTTCCCGCCTGGAGGTTCCTCCGCCCCCAGGGGATCGCACGCCGCCCTCCAGGCCGGATTCCTGTTAACCCTTTGGGTACAGGCCGGCCCCCAAAAAATGGGTCTGTTTAGTTGGCCCCCTTTTTTCTCCTGCCTCTCAGGTGCCCCTATATGGTGGCTCCCCTTTAGCCTCAGAGGCTGTGTTTCAATAAATAAAAAAAAAAAAAAAAAAGAGAGAGAAGAATATATATGAATTAAATAATAATAGATCATGGTTTCTATTAGACTGCGCAGGACGCTGCAGCCTCATCAGTAATGCTGCATGTCGGCATGACCTCTTTCCACGGGCGGCATGGTGTTGCGCTCCCAGCCTGCGTCGCTGCTAGGGCATTTTCCCCTTTTAGGCGGTTTTCTTGCCTCTTCCAGGTACGGCACTGGCCAAGTGCGTTCGGCCCTTCTGTAGGCAGCATTCATTGTCTCTCCAGTTATGGTGCCTGCCATGTGCATCCCCCCCCCTCCTAGGCGGGCTACTGCACTCTCCCTGGCTGGCCATGTGCATGACCCCCTTCTTAGGCGGAATACTGCATCTTCACCGGATACGGTGCTGGCCATGTGCACGACCCCCTTCCATAAGCGGAACGCTGCACTCTCTGGTTTTGCTGCCGGCCATGTGCGTGACCCCCTTCCGTGGGCGGAACGCAGCACTCACTGGATTCGCTGCCGGCCGTGTGCGTGAGCCGGCCATGTGCGTGACCCCCCTTCCTGGGCGGAACGCAGCACTCTCACTGGATCTGTTGCCGATCATGTGCATGACCCCCTTTTTTAGGCGGAATACTGCACTCTCACCGGATACGGTACTGGCTATGTGCACGACCCCCTTCTATAGGCGGAAGGCTGCACTCTCACTGATGTGCTATGTTGTACTTAGGTACTATGTTATTATGCTGCACTCTCACTGGTTTCGCTGCCGGCCATTTCTTAGGCGGTATGCGGCACTCTCATTGGATTCCCTGCCGGCCTTGGGTATGCCTCCTTCCCTCAGGCAGCTTACATACATCCCTCTGTCTGTGGTTGTTTCCTCGCAGGTACGTCACTGACCATGTGCGTGTGCCCAATACATGGCAGGGTGCTTTCACTCTCGCTGGATCCGCTGTCGGCCATATGCATGACCCCTCTTCCGTGGCGGTGTACGCACTCTTGCTGGATTCGCTGCCAGCCAGGGGCTTGCCTTCCTTCCTCAGGCGACATGCACGCATTCTTAGTGACTGTGTTTGTATCTCGCCAGTACGTTGCTGGCCAGGTGTATGACTCCCATACATGGCGGTGTGCTCGCACTCTCCCTGGATGAGATGCTGGCCATGTGCTTTACCCCCCTTTTTTTCTGGGCGGCATGCTACACTCTCACCGGATACATTGCTGGCCATGTGAATGGCCCTCTAACAGGGGTGGAACGCTTGCACTTCCATTGGATACGGTGCTGGCCTTGTGCGTGACCACCTCTCATTTCAAGGGCAGAATTTGGCACGCTCATGAGATTCACGGCTGTCCTTATATGGCTGTGCTGGACTTGTACAGGTCCCCCTTCGTTAGCAGAGTGGTTGCACTCTCGCTGAGTTCAGTGTTGGGTGCATTGTGGCACACTCACTTAATGCTGGGATACCCTGTGCTTGTTCCCCTTTCGCTAGGTGGACCTCCTGCGTTCCTGCTGGTTTATAGGGTATGTCCTGCTTCTCTGAAGTAGGTACGGCCTTAGGCATCACTTCCTTTTGGGACGGGCCTTTGCACTCTTACCGACTGCTGTTGACCTGGTACATTTCCCCCTTTCGGGGTGGACTGGTTGCGTTCCATCGCATGCTATGCTAGGTTTGTGCATAACTCCCTTTCAGGTTGCACTTGCAATTCCGTACATGCTGTGGCACTCTGGGGCGGGCCCCCCTTTTTCTAGGTGGGTTGGCCTTCCCGCTGCTTACGGGGCTGCTCGTACGTATGCCTCACCTGCTTCCTGCGGCATACCTTTGTTTCTTGGATGCGATGCTTGCCGCAAGCCTTGCACTCGTCCCTAAGGAGTTCATTCTGTCCTCCTGACCGAACAGGTTCTATTGCTCTCTGCTGCACCGAGCTGGGTGGTGCTCATTCATTTCGTTGGCTTTTCATTCCAGGGAGTGTTCGTGGGTCCTAGATGCATGCCCATTCGTCCTTCTGCGGCATTGCTTCCCTGCGCTGGTGGTCACATGGTCGAGAGTGCTGTTGTCTGCAGCGCCTCTCGAATTCTTCGTTGGCTCTGGCAGGACTGCGGTTCCCTTGCCTGCTGCAATTTCCTCCTCTTCGGATGCAGTGTGGTATGAGTCCTTCCTCTTGGCGCCTCTACGCTTCTGTCCGATCTGCTACCAGGTTCGGGCTGCTCTTCTCGGGAAGGTCACCCGACTTCTCTTGGGTGCTCGATTACCCGGGTCCGGAGGACCTCCGCCTTGGGTTCTTCACGGTATTCGCCTTCTGCGAGGCGGTGGACCGGGCGTCTCACAGTATAGTGGGTTCTGCTTTGAGCTGTCCTATGGCTTCCCTGTTGCCCACTCCTCCTCCTTTCGGTGGGAGGGTGTTATGCCGGCCTCTGTCTCGACTGCCTTATCTCGCCGGCCTTGTTTGGCTCCCGCTCGGTACAGATCGCTCCAATGTGGCTTCCCGCCTGACTTCAGAGGCTGTTCTTCGTTGTCCTCCCTTCTGGGGAGAGCATGGTTGTTCATGTGGGTGGTTCCGGTGTTCCTTTTGGCCTCGTACTGTCTCCCTTGTTCACACTGGCTGTATTAGCTGTGTGCCTATTTACCGAGTCTACCGCGTTCTGTTCTCCCGCTGAGTGCAGATTGCGTGGCCCATTCTAAGACGATGGTCCTGCTGTAGACTTACCTTCTCGATAACTTGGGGGGACTACCTTTTCATTCCAGATTCTCCTGATCTCCCACACCGGGACGGTCCGACGTGGTTACGTCAGCATGGATTTTAGCCTGTCTTCTCCTGGCATCTGGCGGATCGTTTGGGTTCTTTCCATCTGTCCTTCTGCTTCCCCATTCGGGTGGATACGGGATAACGTTGTTCGAGGGCCGATGGGGCTATTTTTGTCGACCCTTCTGCCTGTGCTGCTGGTCTGCGCCTGATCGCATTGGGTTTTCGCCCGTTTGCCAGGCGACTCTAGCGGGTTCGCTACTGTCCACTCCTGGCAGTGTTTCGTCCAGGATCTGTCGTAGGGCTTAGGTTTTTTTGTCTGGGGTTCTGTGGGAAGCTGTGCATTCCCCACTCTGAATTTCTCTCCCCATGGTTTGGTCTTTTACTTGAGGTGTCAAGTGTCGGCGCTGTCTTCCTCTTCCAGCTTTCTCGGCCCCCTGGGCCTGCCAAGACCTTCTTCCTCGGAGTGGCTCTTTGGTTCCTCTGTGCTGTCCTTCGGTACCGCCCTGGGGACTTTATACTGAGCTCTCGGTGCTCCAATCTTGTCCTTGGAGCCGTTACAGAAGTTCTCTCTACCCCTTCTGTCCTGTACGGTTGTGTTCCGTATCAGTCGTGTCTCTGACGGGTGCCGGAATGGTCCTTTTTTGTTCCAAGCCTTCTGTCTTTTCCAGGACAGGGCTGTTCTACATTCAGTTTCTTCCTTCCTTCTGAAGGTGGTGTTTGCCTTTCGCTTCAACACCTCACCTGTTTGGGCCTTGCCGCTTTTATTTGGGGATCTCCGACTCTTGTAGCCGTTCGGCCTCTTGGGTTTCCAGGAGGTCTGTGCATAGGGTTGACTGACTCCAGGGTGGTTTTTCCTCCGCTTGATCAGTTTGGCTATTGCTGAGGTTACCGCACCGAGGGCAGGATTCTGTCTTTGGTGTCACCGTTCATTTCGCCAGAGCGGTTGGTGCCTCCTGGGCCGGAGGCATTGGCTTCGGCCATGCATTTGGGCAAGGCGGCCACGGGTCTACCTTGCGCCTTGCCGTGTTCTACAGGGTGCATACTCTGACTTTGGCAGATGCTGCCTTGCCCCGCCTGGGGTTGCGGGCGGCGGTTCATTGATGCCTTTCGGGTGCTTCACCTTGGGCTGTGGTCCCTCCCCCTTTTGGACTGCTTTTGAACGTCCCAAGGTCTTCTGTGTCCCCCAAGGAAACTGGGCGAGAAAACGAGATTTTTGTATTACTTACCAGTAAAATCTCTTTCTCGCTCTTTCCTTGGGGGACACAGCACCCACCCATTCATTGTTTTTTCTCTGTACGGTTTCCGAGTTTTTTTGTTGCCCGTCGGGTTATTGGCTTGTTGGTTCCTTGTTGGACTTTGCCTTTTCTCACTGCTTGGACACGCAACTGGCAGCCTCTCTCTCCAGGCTGAGGGTATAGCTGTGGAGGAGGGGCTTAACAGTCTTCACTTAGTGTCACGCCTCCTATGGAGATGAGCTATACCCAAGGTCTTCTGTGTCCCCCAAGGAAAGAGCGAGAAAGAGATTTTACTGGTAAGTAATACAAAAATCTCGTTTTTTTTTTAACAGACTCCTGGGAATTTAATAAAATATAAACACAGCCATCACCTTGAATTTGGCCATACAAATTAGATTATAGTTGGTCAAAATGGCCAATTTCGTCCATCTGGGCTGACCACCATTTGAAAAGCTAGTGCAAGCGATCATTCATGTAATTGCCCGGGTTGGAAAATGTCCTAATTGGCCTTTGTCGAGTGAAACTAAGTGTATGGAATGGTTGGCTGAATTCGGCTGATCATTTGCCATCGTGTTCAAGGGCCAGGGAGTCTGTTTTTAGTATGTTGCTGGTGGGATTGTTCATACAAGCCATCCTATAGACAACTAATAAGCTGCAATGTGGCCAAATGCGTGTTGCCGGATTTATTCTCGGAATAGTTGAAAAGTGGAAGATAATGCGTAAGATGGTATAAATCACTAACACACCATGATCTGCCTTGTGTATGACGCAGTGATTCATACTACACCAAAAAGAGAATACCTCTGTCTTGCAATGCACTAGACATAACGTAGTGTTTTTTTTGCCAAAGTAACCTCATGTACCTGCTGGCTGAAGAGGCCATGGAGTTCCTGTAAGTACAGTGTCCCCTTCATTGTTTAGTAGGCACGACACTGTAGATTTGCTAGCCCCTATGTATGCTACCAAAGCTCAGTCCAATTCACCTGATTAGGAATGAAACTGCACAGAGCCGCAGTACCAGACCCAGGCCCTACAAGATGCACCATGCTGCGCTAAGAAACGCCAAAGGGCTTGGGGTGCTTGCTGGGGCGCAGCAGTAACTTGCCTTCAGCTAGTAGATTGGTTTAGGATGTCAGGAGTCCAACACCCACCGATCTAATATTGCTGGCCTATGCTAAAATAAACCACCAAAGTTCCAGAAAACCCCTTTAAGGGACCATTCACTTTTCTGTTTTGGACAGTCAAAACTGAGTGGATTCTGGAAGTGTACAAATCATTCATACCTGATTTTGGCTTGCAAGGATGCAAAGTGCGTATCAAATTTTCAAGTGTGAATGAAGACTATGGTGTAGGAGAAATACTGGCCATGCTTCAGGATGAAGAAGACCATGTAGTATATCTCAGGCTAGGGCTTGATGGCAGTCCCTTGATGTAGGATCTCAGTGTCATGTGACTATATCACACCTGTTGTAGTGGATGTGGCTGCTTCGCAAGGCACAGGTTCCCATGCCAGTGCCTACTAAACCTGTTCTATTTCTGTGCAATTACATTCACCTTCATTAGGTAGGACTTGCAGCGCCATATTTTAGGTCATGTTGCTGCTGCCACAACTTTCAGCAGAAGTCCAAACCTGTTGGATCTCTGTGTGACCACAGTATTACTGGCAATGTGATATTTGTGGTCAGAATGTCGTGTAGCCCCAGCCTTATTCTCCCAGCCTTACAGACAGACTGCCACATGTGTTACTTACTGTGCACTTTAAACAGCCATTACTTTTACACATCACTTAAGCACTCCATGACTTCCTCTTACATTCTGGGTGTGGGAACTCGGAAGAAATATTATAATGTAAACTATGGTCAATGTAATAGATTGCAGTTTTGACGATGCCCAGTGCCAGATGTTGACCTCACCATGTTTCACTATCCTATTTTCCCTTCACCGCCATTATGCTGTAGCAGTTTACCAGAACCTCATTAGACCTTTATTTTATGCTGTTTTACACTATGTAGATTGTGTTACTTTTATAATTTCTATGCCACTTAGCTGAATAAAGCTGCTTATAGAAATGACCATAGAAATAGGCCATCTGTTTCCTGCTTTCAGTAACTTAGAAATGCACGATATATCACAAAATGCAGGCCGTCCTCCTTATTCAGTACCTTTCTGCCTGTTACCAAGTGCCAAGCACTAAAATCCAATCTAGTTGTATAATGTTTGTAATCTTCTGCACATTTAGAAGGTAAAGATGACTTGGGATCTTCTTGCTTTCAGATTTTTTTATTTTTTTTGTACTGATGAGTTATGACCTATCCTCTGGATCGACCTTCAGTATCTGACTGGTAAGGCTCCGACAATGAGACCCTCAATGATCAGCTGTTTAAGGAGGCCGCGGTGCTCACAGCTTACCCCAGGCCGGTGACGTCACATTCATCGGTCACGTGGCATAAGCGCAGCTTAGTACCATTCAAGTGAATGGGGCTGAGCGGTGATACCAAGAACAGCCACTTTACAATGTACGGCGCTGTTCTTGGTAAGCTGTGAGTAGGCCGCAGAGCGCGTGGGTTTTCAAACAGCGGATCGATGAGGGAGCCGCTTTTCAGAGCCCCCCGATCAGATACTACTAATAGGTCATCAGTATAAAAAAAAAAATGGGAAAACCTTTAATGACCATAAACCTCAATTTCATATACAGAAAGGTAAAGAAGTTTTCCAACTTCTAGAAAAATATATGTAATTTTAAAGTATAACTGTCATTTTTTTTATTTTATTTTTTGGAGTATTGGATTGTGGTAATTAATATCTCCTTGGTGGCCCTATTTCAACTTTTCACTGTGTACTCAATTACCCCTTAATTCCACAGTTTTGTTCCCTGTACTGCCTACTTTTACCTGTGCTTAAAATCAGGTTGCTATGCAGGGTCCGTCTATGTGTTGAAGGACGGAGGACCAGAAGCAGCAGCGTGCAAGGTCAGATTACAGACAGCCAGGGACTGTAAGTAAATGATTAAAGCCAGGTCCTCCCCAGCAGCTGATAACAGTGCCTGGGCTGTGTGCACTTCTCCCTGTCCCTGCACTTGTCCCTCACTCAGCAGAGCTGGAGAATGCAGAGTTGAATCAGCGCAGACCAGGGAAGGGAGATCTGCCATCTGCTCAGTGTATAAATGAAAGCAACATGTGGTAAGAGGACCCCTTTGTGCTGCAGGAGATTAACCCTTTAGGGGTGGAGGGCTCTGGTTACTGACACTTTTGGGGGGCTATTGTTACTGGCTAGTGAGGGCAGGCGGGATTAGCCTCAGGGTGAGGGCAGTGGCGGCCATCTTAACTGAATAGTGAAATTGCAGTTTTATGCAGACTGGTTGCTAAGGGCTGAATCTTATTAAATATGGGGTAAGTCAGTCTAATAGTAACTGATTCTGGAAGATCATGTTATTAGTAACTACATATCTGAAAATTGAAATTAGGGTCTAAGTGTGACAATTATCCTTTAAATGGCTGCAAATGCAAAGGCTCTTTTATATAGACCGATATATCAGTCCATTATCGGGAGCAAACTAAATGTTCCCAGTAATTTCCTGATTGTTAGCAGAGATAAGAGCTGCATTTACCTGCAGTAATCACCTCCACCACCTTCAAGCAATCGATGCAGAGATCACCTGTGCCCATAGAGAATCATTGTTCCTAGGTAGCGTTTTTTTAGATGGTGCAATCTGCTGCACATAAAAAGATGATTTTTTGGTGCTAGTAGAACGGCAGAATAACCTGATCAGGTTACCTCTGGCATCTTTTACACAGGCCAGTTATCACAAACGAGCATTTCTACAAGTACTCATGTTTGTGTAAAAGACCATAAAAAAACTAAAAAAAACTAAAAAAAAAAAACTTCTTTCATCAGTTCAGTCCTGGCGGCCTATCTGATCTTTGTGCTGTACCTTACCTCTGGCATCATGGCGGGGCACTGAGCGTAGAAGCCAGTAAAGTTCATGGACAATAGTGGCACTACTTCTAGAAAGTAACAGATTTTTTGTTTTTCTAATCTGATACCACCCATTTTTGAAGGGACCTGCCAGACTGCATGTTAAGATGTTGGACGTACGCTTCAGATCCTCGGGTCTTTTTATCTCTCTAGTTTAGTTTAGGCCTTTTGCACATGACCGTATGGCTTTTTCAGTATTTTGCAGTCCTTTTTTTTTTAACGGATCCGTTGTTCCGTTTTTTTTTTTGTTTCCGTCCCGTAGTTCCGCAAAAAAATCTCCATATGGTTTCTGTATGCGATCCGTTGTTTGTGTATCGCAAACAGAAACATAACATTTTTTTTATTGTTTAATGGGTTTAACAGTATACACATGGGCAAAGTGGCCATGAATCCGTAAAAAAAACAGATGACATATGGATGTGTTCCGTATGCATTCCATATGTTTTGCGGACTCATTGACTTGAATGGAGCCACTGATCGTTATTTGCGGGCAATAATAGGACAAGTTCTATCTTTCAGCGGAACGGAAATACAGAAACGGAATGCATACGGAGTACATTCCGTTTTATTTGCGGAACAATTGAAATGAACGGTTCTGCATACAGACTGCAAAAAGAATCCGCAAAAATGTAATGGAAACGAAAGACTAACCCTTTCACTGCCAAGGGCATATGTAGTACGCCATGACTTGTTTGACATCCATAAACAGCATGAAAAGTTTTTTACTTCCTGGTCCTGTGTGGAAAGGAGGGGGAAGAAGCGGCGTGTGACATCAGGAATAGAGATTACGGTCTAGTGCTGTCACCTCTCCCCTTGTACAGCCTCCAGTGCTTGTGCGAGGTCATTACAGAAATAATTAGAATGATATGGTGGCTAATTATTGCTCTTGGGTGTGAATTTGTCTAGGTTATTATACGTGTGAAATTTCTGTGCTCTCCCCGTGTCCACATGGCTTTCTTTTTCTTTTGGGCTCTCCGGTTTCCTCCCACAAGTCACTTTGGTATGTTGATTGGCTTCCACTTGAATTTTCCATACTACGTATGTTTGCTTGTTGCAGAGAAATTAGGTTGTAATATGTACGGGACGCGGATTAATAAACATTCTCTGTAAGGGCGTTAGACTAATAGTAATGCTTCTGTCCTAATTACTTCCCTCTTTATTACAGATGTATACGAGTGCAAATGTGGCTCTATAAGCTATGAGACCCCGATTCTCTCTATCTGGGAGAAATGATGACCCTTATGGCAATGATCGAAATAATATATAGAATAAAGGGGCATTTATACCACCATATGTATTTTGCAGTCTGCAAAACGAGGATCCACAAAATACAGATTGTCTGTGTTGCATCCGTTTTTTTGGGTGGGACCCTTTGACATCAAGTTAGGCCGTGGTCCACATTTTGAGGCAAGAGTAGAATGTGTTCTCTCTTTGGTGGAAGGCACACGAACGTGTGAATGTACCCTTAGGTTGAATTCCCACCACTAGTAATTAATTTGTTCTGTTCTGTTATAGGAACAGAACAATGAAAATAATGGAAGTGCCATAACTTACACAAACAGAGCTGAACAGGCGCATTGGAGTCTGACTGGCCTCTACCAGACTGTCATATCCTGTGGAGACATGTGAATGACCCTTTTCCATGATTTTTTATATTGATGGCCTATCCTTAGGATATAACAGTACTGGAAAAGCCCTTTAAGTCAGAATCCTTCGTACAGGCTCTTGTGAAACAATTCTAAGCACACATAAACTAAATTGGCGTTTTTAGCTGCCTTAACTCCTTAGTGACCACCTATATGCCTTTTTACTGCGGTCACAAAGGGGCCTTTTTCACAGCAGCCCAGTCTAAGCACTGCACGGGCGGTCCCGCAAAAATCACGCCCTCACAAAACTCCATAGAAAGAAAAATAAAGTTATGGGTCTTGGGAAGCAGCGATGCAAAAAGACGCTGTAAAATTAATAACTAAAAAACTCAGTGGCAGTATTGCTGTTCCATCTCCCTCCCAGAAAGAGTTAATGAAAGTTATGTGTATCCCAAAATGGCGCCATTAAAAACTACAACTTGTCCCCCAAATAGTCAAATAAAATTAAGTTATAGCTCTTGGAAGCCGACAATGAAAAAGAAGAAAAACTCTTGGTCCGTAAAGCCCAAAACAGGCGGGACACTAGGGGTTAATAGTTGCTATATATTTTGTGTCACAGAAATCATTTAATTGTAGAGATGTGTTCTCTCTGAGCTGCACTTTGTTGGAATTCTTGCCTCTCTAAGATGATTGACAGGGACATGTGCGGAGTAGCCTTTGCAGCTGGAGATCTGGCAGGGCAGGGATGTGATGTGTAAATATAGCAGGAGCCGGTAGATAGAGGAGGAGATGGATTGTCCTGGGAAAGGAAGCATTGGCTTTTATTTGAAGAATATTTTGTTGCACTTCTGGGGTTGCCCCTCTGCTACCCCATCCCCCACAGGTAGCACATTTGTATATGTCTATCCCTGATTTATATCTTGTAAGTTTTTGTTCTGCGGGATTATTCTAGTCGTTAGTGTGGAAAAAAAAAAGGCATGAAAGTCATATTGGTGCTACATTATATTCAGTTTAACCCCATCATGTATTAAAGTATTTTTATTTTATTTTTTTGTATCTTCATTTTAAACTTTTGCTCATTTCTGAATAATATCCGAATGTGCAGATTTTTTTTTAGGACCAGCCGACTTCCTCTAAGAACCGCACCTATCTGCCTTTGATGGCATATCCTAGTAATATGCTATCAAAGACTGAGATGACGCCTTTAACATTAGCTAACCTGAGAAAGGCCTTTAGTTGCTTAGAGGTTACATGTGGTTCCTTTGTGACCTTGGGGAATGGTCTTGAATTTCCTCTAATTGTTCAAACTCTTTAGAAATGGTTTTGGAACCCTTTCCAGTCTTATGAGCATCAACAACTCTTCTTCTGAGGTCCTAAGAAATTTTGTTGTTTGTCCCATGATACACTTCAACAAACCTTTTGCGAAGTTCAGACTTTGATAGATTTCAGTTCTTTAAATAAAATCGGTTGCACGCTCATGCCCGATTGTCATCCCATTGTTTTGAAAACACCTAATTCTAAATTCACCTTTAAATTATCTGCTAATCCAAAAGGTTCATATAATTTTGCCACTCACTGACATGATATCAAATCATTTTCCTCAGGTAGGTTTAATGTATACAGAAACTGGAAATTCTCAAGGGTTCACTAAGTTTTAGGCACCACTGTGTCCAATGTGTAAGGCCTTTTTTTCAGACCTCAACCTTTTGCAAGCACTTTCACTGCACTTGGGGTTACAGTCCTGGAGATGAGTGCCCATATTTTCCATAAAGACTGGTCAGGCATTCATTACGTGGTAGCTATGGTGTGCAGCTAGTGTGATCTCCTTCCATTTTTATTTTCAGTGACTGTCTCCAATGTTCAATCTGAAGAACTTGACTCTGTGATTTAAAAAAAGATGCCTGTTGAGATGGCCCCACTGGATCTGAGGAATAGTAATCCTTCCTAGATAACAGCTTTGTTTCGGGAAATTTATATACACCAGGACTGTACTGGACGTATGGTGGTCCCGGCGTAATACCAGTTGCAGATGTCTATGGGAATTCAGATTTTCCTTACTGTCACATTTTCCCTCTCTTTATTAAGTACAGTTTACTCTTAGCACGCTTGCATACATGCATGTGTGTGTGTTGAAGAGCAAAAGAATCTTCTAAATCCCTTCATTTACATTCACTGCTATAAAGATAACCCTTGGGAATCGGAGGGGGGGGGGGGGAGAGAGAGAGAAGGCTAGCGGGAACTGAGACATAGACTTTTTATCTTAACGTGGGAAATGCTGGCTGATTTTACATTTTGTTCCAAGGTCTTATATGTATATAGTTTTCATGTGTGTAATGGATGCCTATAACTAGAGTTTACACACACATACTTTACTGATGAAGAGATAGGAGGTAGAGAATTCCAGGGCATCGCTTCATTTCTGTGTCACCATTTAATTTTGTAATTATTTAGGAATGTTTTAAAAGGATTGTCCAGGACTCAAATATTGATGGCCTATCCTTTTGGGATAGGCCATCAATATCTGATTTTGGGGGACAAACAATTCCTCCGCCAATCAGCTGTAGAGGTACTTGTTTGAGCACTGCAGCCTGTGATGTCCATTGGTCACATGGCCTTTCCCCAGCTTAGTTCCAAGCACCACTGCTATGCTATGGACAGCAGTGGTGACAAGGCCACAACACTTAGATCAGCCCTTCAAACAGCAGATAGGCAGAGTTGCCTGGAGTGGGATCTCTACCGATCTGGTGTGGGTGACCTATCCTGAGAATAGTTCATCAATATTTGAGCCCAGGACAACTTCTTTTATAGTGTTTTTGTGGTCTAAAAATTGCGGATCTGCAAAACAAGGATACCAGCTGAGTGTGCATTTTGTTCTATTTTTTGCTGTGTGCTGTCCACATATGTATGTCTGTTCCACGGTCCCACAAAAAATAGAACAAAATTCTAATTGAAGTCAATGGGTCTGTTTCCAATCTGCAAAAAATACAGATCAGGCGCATAAAAATACATTCATGTGCATGTGCCCTAAAGCATGTATCACACACAGTTATCAATGTCTCGTGTACTTCATTCCTACCAATCATAAGAGTTCTTATTTTATTCCCGTTTATACACACGAATAAGGGATCTCTGATCTGCCTAATTGTGCAAAGAAATGCGGCACAGAGAGGACGGATTCGGCACATTACTGAGCCAAGCGGAACCTAAGGACCCCATAGCCTATAATGGGGTCCGTTAGGTTTCCGCTCAGAAGATGATTTTGTAGTGGAGGCATAAGTAGTGCATGCAGGACTTTTGTCTCCACTTCAAAAATCTTCTTCTGAGCAGAAACATAACGGTTCCGTTTGGCTCAGTTATGTGCCGAAGAAGTCCTGTTTTCCTGCTCTTATACTAAACGGGAACGGTGATGTGAACGAAGCCAAAACACTGTTCCCATTAAACTCACATTGGGGTTAGAGTTATCAAAACTGGTGTAAAGGAAAACTGGCTTAGTTGCCCACCGCAACCAATCAAATTCCAACTTTCTTTTGTCAGAGCTCCATTTGAAAATAAAAGGTGCAAGTTGATTGGTTGCTGTTGGCAACGAAGCCAGTTTACCCTTACACCACGTTTGATAAATCTCCCCCTTGATGTGTTTGATATCTGTCGCGTGATGACACGTAATGATTTCAGACATTTCATCTCCTGCTTACACCGTCCATGCAGCACTAAATGGGCTTTAGGTTTCATTCCTCCAAGTACTGCGGGATGGTTCATCTTCTAAGAAACCTGGTTATCTCTTAGCAAATTGATATTCCCAAAGTGGAGCCAGTAAATTATATTTAGGTCTTGCACTGAGAAGTCTTGGTGAAAACACATAATATCACTACGGCGAACACTTGGGCTCAAGCATTACTCAACACCTTCCTCTTGAGCTTGGACTGGAATCAGGTTGGATGGGAGTATTGGGGAGAATCTATATCGCACAGTTCTATTTGTAGCGCTGGTCTCAGAAGTTTAAATATACTGGAGCCTAACATCATGCATTATTTGTTATTGTCGTTTTTAGCAGTTGTTCCATTTTATTATTTCAGTCATTTGGCAGAGTGGAGTTAGTTAATAAAAAATGTTAAATTTGGAGAGGATGATTAAAAATAAAAATAAAATAAGACCCAGGAGCTCCCGAACATGTGGAAGCTTCATATCTTATTGCATCCTTGTTAAACATGTTTAAAGTATTAGACAAGGTGCTGATTTAGCAGCCCTTCCCCTAATCCTTTTATTGCTGCTGGTCACTAGGGCAGTGCTGAGGAGGTTAAGTTAGACGGATGTTATGAGAACGTTCCACACTTCCCCTAAGACTCTCAAAAAGAGCTGGTATAAGTTTACTTTGTGTATTTGAAGGTATCCTGTTGATTCTTTAGAGTTGAAATTTTGGAGACACCTGATCATAATCCTGTTCTGAATAATTAAACTGGTCACCAAGTTTGGCCATTTTATGTATTTCATTCACCATTAAAAGGTTTTCCAAGTTAAATGTTTAATGGGTCAGGAACGTTGTAAAACAACAAAAAATATATATATTGTTCCCACCCCTCTGATTCAGTGGTGCTGCATTTTTGATGTCCTGTATACCACTGCAGCCAGTCGGAGGCCTCATGAGACTGCTGCAGCCATGGGGAGGGGACTGAGTGGCAGCGCTGGATTGGAGGGTGCTGGGAAGGTTTTTGTTATTTATTATTTTGCAGCCTTCTGCTCACCCACAGGTGTGTGACTTTAAAGGGGTTATCCAGTCGTTTTTAAGTGGTGACCTATCCTCCTAGCACCGTCGGCAAAAGCACTTTGTAGTGGACAGCGCTCATCAGTGCCTCACACGTGCTGTCCACTGCAATTTTTACGGTGCAGTGTAGTGCCACCGCTAACTTCCATTGATGGAGCTACACAGAACAGCTGATCAGCAGGGTTGCCAACGCTTAAAAATTGCTGGCCAACTTCTTTAACCGCTAGGCTGTTCCTTTTCATTGTTTTAGCAACATTCCTGTAGTTGGCCCCTTAAAGTGTCCCTGTACATTTTTTATGTTAAGTGTACCTGTATTTAAAAAACAAACAAAAAAAAAAACTGGGTATATCATAGCGACATATTAATAGTTCTGATCGGTAGGGGTGTGGGGAGTGTTGAGACCCCAACTGGTCACTAGAACGAGGAGAAAGAAGCGCCAACACAGTGCCCCCTCTACTTGCTGTAGAGATGAGCTCAGTAGAAAGTCTGTGAGTCTGCCTCCTCCAGCATGAGAGTGCTCTGTGTGAGTGCTACTTTTCCACATTCTAGTGATCGTGGGGGGTCTCATCACTTGGATCCCCAATGGTCAAAACATTTTATATCTCGCTATAAAATACCTAAAGTGTGTGTTTTTTTTAATATATATAATTATTATTATTTTTTGTACAGTTACACTTTTTAGGGCTTATTCATACAGTCAGTTATTTCCATCAATGGTTATGAGGCAAAACCAGGTGCGGGTCAAAAACACAGAACAGGTGCAAATCTTCCCATTACACCTAATCTCTGTGTAGGATCCAATCCTGCTTTTGGCTTACAATACCTGACTTTATGAATAAGAGCTTAAAAAATTAACTTGGAAATCACTTTTAAAGGGATCTCTGGGAATAAGGAGGTTTTAGCAAGTGCCAGCAGCCTTCCTCACTAAGCTTAGCAGCATGGTCACTAACTGGCTTCAACAGTGTTGTGCCAGTAAGTCTCCATACAGGGCTGATCTCTTTAAAGAGGGCCAGTAAGATTTTTCTCCGAAGAAAAAAGTCTGGAAAAAACATATGACAGATATATAGAAGCAGACACGCACACCACAAATACATAGGAAATAAACATTTTTTTTTTTAGGCCTCATACAAACGACCGTAGTTTTGGTCCACGTCCAATCCAGGGTTTTTGCGGATTGTACACTGACCCATTAATTTCTGTGGGTCCACATCTGTGTGGCCGTTGCGTGAATTGTAGAACTCTTTCTATTCTTGTACATTTTGCAGACAAGATGGTAGTGAGAAAATGGCTGGTATCTGTATTTTGCGGATGTGCAGTTTGCAGACCACAATGGATACAGTTATGGACACAAGGCCTTGAAGGGGTTTTCTTTTTACAGAAATGTATCCCCTATCCAAGCAAATAAGAACGCCATGAGACTGAACTCCAGTCATATCGCCACGACCAGCAGCTTTGGGATACTAACAAAAAGTTCTGTTAACTAAAATCCCATCCCACTATATGCTTGTTTGAAAAAAGAAAATAAAGCAGTACCGTAACTTTATTATTATTTTTTTTATTATAAAATATATATATATATACACATACAATGAAAAGAAGGGCAGCACTCCAATAAATAAAAATGCAAAAACTTTATTTACCCATAAGGCTGTAGCGACGTTTCGGCTCTTACACAGGAGCCTTCCTCAAGTCTTGAGGAAGGCTCCTGTGTAAGAGCCGAAACGTCGCTACAGCCTTATGGGTAAATAAAGTTTTTGCATTTTTATTTATTGGAGTGCTGCCCTTCTCTTCATTGTCTGCATTTTATTGGATTGGCTTATATCCATATTGGGCTTTTTTTTTGCACCCTTCATCAATTTTTTTATCTGTGACGGTGCTGCCATTTCTTTTTTTCTTTTTTTTCTTTTTTTTATATATATATAACCCTCCCGCCACCCCCCCTAAAAAAACTAACAAAAAAAAAAAACACCTCGTAAGACAGTGTGAAGCCACCCTTACAGAATGACAGCAGTAGGGAATAGTTGAGGTGAATAATGTTTCCTTTATTTTTTAACCTACGTGCCCCCTTAAAATATTATCCCGCTGGACATACCTTGTAAAAATTCTGTTTGACTGCAGTATACAGACTGTTAAAGGCAGAAAGCATGTGCGAGTGGTAGAGCGGCCCTATATACATTTTATGTGTGTGCATTATTTGGATGCTTGAAGTTTTTATCTAGAATGCCATGTGCGCTCGCTCCGTGCAGACATAAACCTATCCATTCGCTAAGCATGTATGGTCAGATACGGCAGTCACCGGGGTCTCCTATCTTGGTAAGTCTTGATCATTTTGTTTTTGGGGTTTTTCAAGACTCTGTCAAACGGCAAACCAGAGTGTAGATAAGAAAAACCCACTGTTTGATGCTTGGTGGTCAGAGGTTGTAAATCTGGTCATTTAATGGCACTTAAAAAAGGAACTGACAGCTCGGGCTTAGGCCTGGTTTGAATTGGAGAGGGTGCAACTGTTGTTCTGCTTCAGTAGGTTTCAATGTGCTGAGTGGCTGGAGGGTCCCAGACGAGTGTCATTAATCAGCTCGGGGGCCTGTGAAGTGCTGACAGAAACATTGTGTAAGACATCTACAAAATAAACCTTAAACTACAGCCACCACATCAGTACAATAAAGCAACCCCTGCAGGAAAGAATCACAGGTCACACCATAAAGAAGTCACTTTCTTCCTAGTGGAGTAATTGGTAGCCATACATGTGTGCCTGAGGGGCTGCAGCTAAGTGCCTAAATCTACAGGGGGTCCTGTATTACTATTGAGCTCTACACTCACCTGTATTTTACTTATGGTCACATGTGATCGTGGTCAGATGATGAGCTGACAGACCACCTTTCTGTAACTCTACCAAAACCTAGAGTTTATGTACCTTTTTCTTAGAGACGATCAATGGGGTTCCAACACCCGGGACCCCTGCTAATCAGCTATTTGAGAAGGCAGCGGCGCTCACAGTAGTGCAGCGGCCTTCTTGCTGCTTCCTGCAGGCCAGTGACATCACGACTATATCACGTGGCCTGAGTGCAGCTCAGCCACGTTCACTTCAGTGGGGCTTAGCTGCCCCCACACCCCTTGACATAGTTGTGATGTCACTGGCCTACGGCTTAGCTGCGCCAAGACCGCGTGACATAGTCGTGATGTCACTGGTCTGCGGGAAGGAGCGAGAAACCTATATCTTTTTGCAGCTAGTTACATAGGGTAGTGGCTGTCACCACCGCTCCTGTTGCTGCTTTGACACGCCCATTGACATGACATCACAGGAAATTAGAGCGCGACATGGACATGGGGTCACCACCCAAAACAGAAGATGGGAGCAATAAAGGTAAAAGAAATACGTAACAAGTGACCGCTCTCCTCATAAATGATTGTAAGAGGATGTAAACTGGAAAACCCAGTGCGCAGAATACAGTTTATTCTGTAGAACTGACTAAGGTACCGCCGATCAACAGGTTGCCGACCCCTGTTCTAACCCAGGGTCGATTTTTGGACATAATTTAGAGAGCACTGAAAGACGGGCTCTCATAAAGGAATTTCCATTAGCAATCAGCTTTTTGTAATATAAATATAGTGAAGTCTTAAATTCCATTAACAAACTCTCCTTTGAATTTTATTTTATTTTTTATCCAATCCGGTTACGAGATACGATGCAAATGTTTAGCACGTCCTCCTGATTTTATTACAATCTGTGGCTTTTAGGGTGCTTAACATCCGGATAACGCCAGGGTAAGTGTCCCGCTTGATGTAAGTGATCCATCTCGCATGTGCCTCCTCTGGCATAGTGTACATAATCCACACTTTAAAATAATATTTCTTGGCCTTAGCCGGAGACCTGAGAACTGTTATCATTTCCTTCACAAAGAAATATTGCACTCCGACACATTACATTAGTGCTAAAAAGTCCCGGGCCGCTGTTGAAATGAGCCGAATGCTTATATTTGTGCCTAAATTTAGAAGGCAGTATGCAGTGTGTTTTTATTACTTGCAATTTCCTCAAGATAAAGTAGTTTGATTGGAGCAAGAGCCGTCCCTCTGCACTCTGCAGTTCTGTCTGAGGTCGCCGCTCTCATCAGCTTCGCCCGGGCCTGTTCTGCCTTTGTTTAGCTTTCTCACAACTGTTGCTGCAGACTGAAGGTCTCTTTACCGGTGCAATGTTATAGATGGTGCACTCAACACTTGTGGACGGCCAACAGCCGGGTTTCCTTTGGCTGACCCTGATATGTCACTCTCAAGTTCAGGGTCTTAAATCCCTTTCTAGACTTGAGGTCAGCGTCGCGTCACATTTCTACACCTTGTCACCGGACCATTTGACAGACCATGTGCTGGGAGAGCAGGGCAGCAGGTAAGTGGTGACATTTTGATTTGGGTCAGCAGGATTTTAGAGGTGGACAACAATGCCTGCAATGCTTTCCTGCTCCAGGCCAAGAATTTACTTGGACAAATGGAATCGGCCACTAAATTTAGATGACTGTAAACTGAGAATGACCTGAAAAGTGATTTAGAGGTTCCCGTCGCGGTCCACATATGCTTTTATCCTCAGAAGCTTGCCGAAATCCAAATGAGAAAGGAAAACAATTAAGATTGCTCATTGCTCCAGGGTATGGAAGGCTGATTAGTCTACTTTCTGAGTAGTAGTATATTTTATTCCATATTTCATTCCACTTTACAATGCTGCAGGTAGTAGTACACAGATAGTATTGCCAGTGTAGTATTCGGAGGGCTGTCAGAGGTGGCATGATTAAAGGGACACTTTTGTTTTGAGCAACCCTTAAAGGGAACCTGCAGTGCAATCTGTAAGCAGCATGTTATAGAGCAGATTAATATATAGTAAATCGGGTCATTTGTTCATTGAAATCTCTGCTCTTTCTGGGCGGTCCTATCAGTGATTGACAGCTGTATGCCCAGTCTGTGTCCAGTGATTGGCTGAGTGGTCACTTCCTGTGTGGTGAGATCAGAAAGGAGTGATCGTGGTTGGGGGGGGGGGATAGCTGGACAGACGGACCTGGGAAGTGGTGAAATGGGAGCAGCGGGACTTCGTTGGCAGGTTCAACCCTTTGCAATGTATGGGGTGAAATTCAAAGCAAATCCTCAGCAAAATCCATGTGAGATCTTCACGTAACATCGGCTGAAAATCTGCCCCGTGCGGACGTACTTGCTTAGATTCTCATTTTTAGACGTGCCATTTTTATCCTTGGCATTGTACAGTAATATGAGTAGTACATTTGAGTTTTTAAGGGCTCGTTCACACAACCGTATGGCCGTGATTCCCATATTGCGGACTGCAAACAGCGGGCCTGCAATACACGGGCTGACGCCGTGTGAGCTCCATGCTGCGGATGCCGACCCATTGTCTTGAATGGGTTCGCCATCTGCACGATACAACAAAAGATAGGACATGTCCTATCTTTTGCGGTGTGAAGGCACGGATCAGAAGTCCATGGAAACGCTTGGAAGCCCTTCCGTGGACTTTCGGGTCTGTGCCACCACACCTCAAAAGATAGGACATGTCCTATCTTTTGCTGTATCTTGCGTATTGCAGACCGATTCAAGCCGATAGGTCTGCATTGCAGCACGGAGTTCACATGACCAGCGCCCGTGCATTGCGGACCCCTATTTGTCACTTTTCTTTACCCATGTACTGGTGTACACCAAGTTCCCCCCCCCCCGCCATTGTAACTTATAATCAAACCGCTTTTGACTGTGCGCCTGCACATTCTTTACTACAGTGTCTTATATTCCTTTAACTGTCATTCTAAATGTAGCTTTGTTTCTACATCTTCATCCAAGATATTAATAACTGATGAACCTACCTTGGAGGAAAGATATATTGTCGAGTGGTGCTGGCATTTACTTTTATATCGGAATAGATTGGTCAGCCCTAACAGTCCAGATAGTTGGCGGCACACGCAGCTGTGGTATCCCTCATGATTCCTCTTTTTCCCTATTGCTCTGCTGCATTTCTGAGATATTTCATTGTAACATCATAGATCGCAGTAACTAGATCAAAAGTTGGTGTGGAGACAGATATGTTCCACTGCAGAAAGCTAGCGGGGGTATGGGAACTTAATCTAAATGGAAAGGTTATCTATTTGCGGGAGACCTCTGTTTGCATGCTGGAATGCTGTTCTGTCTGCTTGTACTCGCTACCTTTTAGTTTGGTTGAATGAGTCATTTCTGTTGTGGTTGCTCATGAATTAGTATCTAAGAAACAATTTTCTCATAGTTTAAAATGAAACTAAATCCAAAATGTATTGGTAAAGTGGCAAATATTTTCTTAATTCTCTTGTAGCATTGCGTGAGCAACCTAGATATGGATACTTAAAGGGGGTGTCTTACTTCATCAAGAGGCATTTGTCACGTAGAGGAAGTTAATACAAGGCACTTACTAATGTATTGTGATTGTCCATATTGCTTCCTTTGCTGCCTGGATTCAGTTTTCCATCACATTATACGCTGCTCGTTTCCATGGTTATGACCACCCTGCATTCCTTCAGTGGCGGTTGTGCTTGCAAACTATTGGAAAAAGCATTGGCCTCTCTGGTGGCCGGGACCATAGGAGCATACACAGGCTAGTGCTTTTTCCTGTAGTGTGTAAACTCGTCCACCGCTGGATTGCAGGGCGGTCGTAACCATGAAAACGATCTGTGTATAATGTGATGGAAAAATTTATTAAGTCAGCAAAGGACGCAATATGGACACTAACAATACATTAGTAAGTGTCTTGTAGACAATATAGTTATACAGTTACACTTGCTGTTTGTCAGTTTGCAGCACCTTCTTTTGCATGATCCTGATGCAAACATTCTTGTAGAAAACTTGAAGAGAACAGACTTTGGCTGGAAACCAACCGAAGAGGTGGTGCCTACAATTTTTTCAGGCCTTCCCAAGACGGAGCACAGCAGGGAAGGCTCCTGCTCCAGCCAGCTTGTCCAAGATGGTGAGGAAGAGGAGGAGGGGTGACATGGATGATCTCCTGGACCTCTCAGGCAAAATAGGAGGGCAGTTCTGGGATATTTTTGTGCGTTTTTCTTTGTTTAGGGTTCCTTTAAAGTTGTTAGTTTGGATTCAGCGGCCAGGACACATTACTAGTCCTATGCCGTCAGCCATCAAGGAAGGTTATCCAGTGTTAATAAGCCATTTCATTATAAAATACCTTCTTCAGAAAATACCTTCTCCAGAACTTTAAACATGTAGCCTTTTATTGATGGAAACTCTTCACTTTAATAAGCTAAGTATTGACTTCACTTTCAGTGACTGTCTACAGATGATGTTTAAAGTACTTTAAATTTGGAAAAATTCCATTTCTGAAGTTGAGAAAGGAATTCTTTAGTTTTATATGTTTCATAAAGCAATTAGAGATGAGCAACTCTCTAAGTTTACATTTTCTTGCGGAGATGGACGTGTCCAAATCAACTGGAGAGAAAGCGCTTTGTCCAGATGTTTTATATAAACAGTGCTGCTCATGGATTGTATGACTGGTCCTCTCCCTCTTTCATGGTGTCACAGGTCCTGTCCTCTGTTAAGTCATGAGCAGCCATAAATTCATGTTGGTCACATACCTTTTGGGAGGAGAGAAGAATGGATTGTGTTGCCTTTGCTGCAGCATTTTACACAAAAGGATTTTCCGTGACTTGAATATTGACCTATCCACAGGATAGATTATCAATGGGAAATCTGACTCTAAACGCTCACCAGTCAGCTGTTTGAAGAGGCTGTGGCGCTAGGGTGAAGATAAGTCATCAATATTTGATTGGTTGAGATCCTACACCCCACACTATCACTGATCAACAGTTTGAAGAGGGTCCTTGTAGCATACCAAGCACAGCGCCACACGTGGTATAGAAGCTGGGCTTGCTATTGCAGCCCATTCACTTGAATGGGACTGAGTTCCACATAGGCCATGTGACCACTGAACGTGACGTCACTGGCCTAGGAAGAGGCCGTGGCATTCACCTGGAGCCTCTCTTAAACATCAGAATGGGAAGTGCAGGGAGGCAGACCCCCATGGATCAAAAATTGATGACTTGTTCTAAAGATAGGTCATCAATATTGTACTCTTGGAAACCCCTTTTAACTAGGTATGAGCAAACTTGTGTTTTACAAGTTCGAGTTTGGGTTTTATTACAGTTCCGATACCACGGGCTATAACGAAATTCTATGACTGAATGCATAACTGAATGCCTTTAAGAGACTATGGGCCACATAACATCTGTCTAGTTTCCATCCTGCATAAAGGAAACCAGACTGATCCGTTATGCGGCACATAGACTTCTATTATGATGGAATGCCTCTTAAAGGCATTCTGTTATGCATTCCTTCATAGAATCTCATAATGGCCCATGGTATTGGAATCCATATCGGAATTCTAATAAAACCCGAACTTGTAAAACAAGTTCGCTCGTACCTATTTTTTAACCCCTTCCCAACCAGCACTGTACATATACGGCACTGGTCAAATCTAAAGATGGCTCCCGCTGCAGAGTGAGAACGATAGCTAAACCTAGGGCTAATGTCTGTAATCGTCAAAAACGCTGATCACAGACATATAAACCCCTTAAATGCGGTGGTCAAGTGCAGTGGTGGAGCAGTGTTATTACAGCTGCTCCATCCCTTTCAAATGAACAGGACGGAGGAGCTATAATAACACTGTATGTCCACTGCAATGTCGACAGTAAGCAGGCAAACTGTGAAGAGCACCCAACGCTTGTGTGAGCACTGCTGTCTCTTCAAATAGCTGATCGTGAGAGTGCCAGGAGTCAGACCCCCACCAATTTGATAGTGATAACCTATCCTGAGGATGGGTTATCCATACTGGAAACGGGACAACCCCTGTAAGTTAGATGGATTTAGTGATTGTTAGTTTATAAACCTATGTTCTCTGTGTGGCAGTATATCGAATAGCATCTGTCGGTATTATTTGTTTTGCCAGGTATTGTAGTGATCAGAAAATATGACCCAGCATAGGTAAGAAGATGCAATGTTTGATAGTTGGTCTGCGCTTGCGTTTTCCACATATAACCCTGTAGCATACGTTCAGGGTTATGTGTGGTGTTTACCATTGTAAACCATCTTTGATCAGCTAAATATAGAGCTCCTGTTGTTTTAACCGCCACCAATAACTTTTTTTATGCTTCTTATAGATTCATGATAACTAACGTGCCATTTCTTTATAAATAGTCTCTAGGATAGGTTTATGAAAACTCATGATGGCTCCATGGTTCCTACACCCTGTATTGCTCTCTGCAGCCTCCCCAGGTAAAAGAACAATACTAAGCAGTACTGCTCCTTCCTGGGTAGTTCAGTGTAAATAATTGGGTGGCATCAACCCAAGGTCCTGGTCCCACAGACAATACATCTCATGGAAATATCCATTTAAGTAACAGTTCTTTATTAACGTGAATATGTGCTACAACGTTTGAACCCTACGGGGTCTTTCTCAAGGTTTTTAGAAAGACTCAGTAGGGTGGAAACCTTGCTGTATATTTTCATGTGAATAAGACCAATCTTCCCTGGGTAATCCCATTTTTCTTCAAAAGGTCCTTTTTCAATTCCTAGAGCAGGTTTTAGATTTGGTAAGAAGTCAAATCAATACTTGGTTGAACTTGATGGACATGTGTCTCTTTTTTTTCCAACTGTATATCTGTTCAAGAGTTGTCTCTTGGGCCATGTTCACATGCTGAACCGTCTATATGGCCTGAAACCAGCGCCAAAATCTGCTTGTGCTAGGCAGAACCAGTTAGGATTTTGGCAGAGTTTGTGTTCATATTCAGCTTTGGCCCTACTTTCACACTGGCGTTTTTGGCTTTCTGTTTGTGAGATCCGTTCAGGGCTCTCACAAGCGGTCCAAAACGGATCAGTTTTGCCCTTAATGCATTCTGAATGGAAAAGGATCCGCTCAGAATGCATCAGTTTGCCTCCGATCAGTCACCATTCCGCTCTGGAGGCCGACAACAAAACGCTGCAGCGTTTTTCTGTCCACGATGTGGTGCAGAGCAAGACGGATCCGTCCCCCATTGATTGATTTTCAATGGTCGGACGTTCAAGACGGATCCGTCATGGCTCTAGAAGACATAATACAACTGGATCCGTTCATGATGGATGCATGCGGTTGTATTATAACGGAAGCGTTTTTGCAGATCCATGACTGATCCGCAAAAAACGCTAATGTGAAAGTAGCCTTAGAAGGTGTGTGTGCCATCCCAACTATGTATTTTATATCTGCTCCAATTCATCTGTTTTGCAACTTTACAAATTTTTATTAAAAAGACCCAATGTTTTGTGCCTTCAGCTCTTCTGCAGAGAGATGCATCCATGGCTACCACAAGTCTGATCCTTCAACCCTGACCCCTTCTGTCTGTCCTCTACTTGCCTTTTTTTCCTAACATGGCAAATTAATTTCATCAGAAAGCAGAGGAAAGATGGGTGTCTAACCAGTAGTCCAGATATCTGGGAATTGGACTATTTTTGCCCCCGCCAGGTCTCAGTCTGATCATTTCCTGAGTTGTTTGCCATTATTTGTAGTTCTTTTTATGTCATTGCTTGCAGAATTCAACACTATTTCCATTGTACCATTGGAGATGTCTATTTCCTTTTATTTACATAGCAACGTCGTGTCCCTCAGAGCTGTGCACACATCCATCTCTGTCCCATGTGGGACTGAGTATAACTTCCCTTTCTAGCTGTGATACAGTGAAGTAAAATTCACGTAGGCATGTAATATATAGGAGCTTTATTATTTTTAATATCACATTGGAGCTCGGACCATGGCTATCGGGGGTAACTGGCCAGCCCTGGGATTGCCGTTCTGTTTGATTGGAGGTGACATGGGCAGTGGTGCAGCTGTAAAGAGGCCATGTTGCTATTGCTAAATATACATCCCTGACAGCCTGATAATAGGTTCCAGGAAGTTCAGTGGAAAATTAAAACAAAGCAACATTTATAGCTGATTGAACTTGAAAAGCGGTTTTCGTATTGAATGGCAAATATGTGTAGTTCAGCATTCCCTGACACTGATGCAGTCAGATTGGATGGGCTTGACCTTGTGTGTGCAGAATGGAGTGTGGACACAGCAGCATGCTGAATGTTTTCATCCACAGAATACTTCACCCGGGGAGAGATTTTCTGCCATCGTCTGCAAAAGTGTACCGTATGACTGACTATATTTATGCGAACCGGTCCGGGGCTGGGACATTGCTGCGGCATGCCTGCGCTGTACGTCGAGTAAGAATGCCGTCCACAAAGGCAGCGTTAAAAATAAATCCACTTAGCCGTAGCCTAAACCTTCCAGCTGCCTCTGCTGTTTTGTATATACATGATTTCAGCAGGGTCCCATGTCTGATTAATGCGGATGTAATGCACATAAAGGAATCCGCCGCTCATTCAGGGGATTAAAACTGTTGTTTCAACAGAGAGGGGTGACAGCTATTAGTGCTGTCCACGAGAGGCCAAATACTGCTCATCACCATGTTAAAGTGTTTCCCTTACACTTAAAGAAAAACTATGTCCGTCTATGAGGTCATATGGGTCATCTTTTCAGAAACTTGCAACAAAAAAAAAGCCCCAAACTCACTGTAGTAGGGGGTGGTTGAGAAAATCGGAGTAACATTTCTAGACAAAAGGAAGATAAACGTGCGCCCTTTGGTTCTGCATTGGTGTACTTTGTGGCAAATTTATCAAAGAGCACTGACTTCAAATTTGACCCTCATGATAAATTTACCCCCACAGAGTTTAAAATACAGTTATACCATCGGACCGTTGTTGGAGGTGTCTCGAGGAGGAAGGCACGATGATCCACGTGTGGTGGAATTGTAGTGGCTTATGGCCCTTCTGGAACTTTGTTCACAAAATAATCAAAGAAGTCACAGGTGTCCCCATTCAAAACTCTCCAGAAGCCCTCTTACTGTTCGACTGTGTCCTGACTATCCCGGCATATAAGAAATCCCTTTCTAAAATACATGGTACAGGCAGCGAAGGCGGTGATTCCCAGGCATTGGAAAGCTTCCTCTCCCCGCTCGCCTGAGATGTGGTTTGATGAAATTGCCCTGTATCAGAGACTGGAAGACCTCATTAGTATTACGCCTGCTGACACCTTACGATATGTGAAGATATGGAGCCCCTGGGAAGCCTTTCGCTCTTCAGCCACATTTCGGGATGCGCAGGTCTAATCTCTTTGAAAGAAACGGTACCCCTTTTCCCTTCCCCTTCCTCTCCTCCCCCTGACCCCTTGTCCAATGTTTCGTCTGTCTGCCTACTATTATAATCTGCATGTCCACTCAGACATTCCTAACTCCTATTCTTCCATGATTTATATTGCCTGATGTCGGGTGTTGTGCACCCACTACAGTTCTATAGACCTCATACCTGTAATGTTCATATCACTTGAATTTGCACTTGTTTCTATTTGTTATACTGCAAAAACTCAATAAAACCTAAATGAAGAAAAATACATTTATACCCATCCTGTTAGTGGGGGACCTTCAAATACATTTTAATAGTTAAAAATGCTGTGCTGGTGTCTTGGCAGTAAGGCAGTGCTACAAGTCAGAAATTCACTATCTCACCCATTTGCTTGCAGTTTACTATTTTAAGGCCCTATACACATGACCGTATTTTTGGTCCACATCCGGTTAGTTAGTTTTATTTTTTGTGTGGATCGGATGTGGACCCATTCATTTCAAAGGCGCCGCAAAAAATTCGGACCACACACCATGTGCTGTCTGCATCCATATATCCATTCGGCAAGAAGAAAAAAACCGTTTAAATTGGACCTACTCGTGTCCATTTTTCGGACAAAGAATAGGCATTTTTAACATAGTGTGGAATAGGAAATTGCACATGGCCATTTTCCATGTTTTGCGGATCCACGCTTTGTGGACTGCAAAACGGATACTGTTCTCTGGCCAATCGCAGCGCTCAGCTCATAGCCTGAGAGTTTTTTTTTTTTTTTCTCTCTCAGGCTTTGGGCTGAGCGCTGCGATTGGGCAGCACTACAGCCTGGGAGAAGGATACGCCGGCAGGCTCCACCCAGTTGAGCCGAACATATGAAGATACCGGAGCCTATACCGGGAGAACGGAGCGGCGCCCAGGGATAATAGTAAGTGCAGGGAGATCTCTGTGCGCCGCTCTCCATGTCTGTATACTTGGTTTAGATTTTTTATTCTAGTGAAAGGTCCTCTTTAAAGGGGGTTGTCTCAATTAAGCGACATTTATCATGTAGAGAAAGTTAATACAAGCCACTTACTAATGTATTGTGATTGTCCATATTGCCTCCTTTGCTGGCTTGATTGATTTTTTTTCATCATATTATACACTGCTCGTTTCCATGGTTACGACCACCCTGCAATCCATCAGTGGTGATCGTGCGTGCACACTATAGTAAAAAAGTGTTAGCCTCTCTGGTGTCCAAGACTGCAGGAGCGCGAATAGGCTAGTGCTTTTTCCTACAGTGTGCAAGCACAACCACCACTGCTGGAATATAGGGTGGTCCTAACCATGGAAACGAGCAGTGTATAATGTGATGAAAAAATTAATCCAGCCAGCAAAGGAGGCAATATAGACAATCGCATTACATTAGTAAGTGCCTTGTATTAACTTCCTCTACATGATAAATGCCATTTGCTGAAGTGAGGCAACCCTTTTAAGCAGCTTCTCTGAGTAGTCTTCATTAAACATTTTATACCATTTCTGCTGCTGCAGAGAGCATGTAAGTCTTCCTCCTAGCTGCTGGTGGTGCTGTTTCTGACATTAATCCTTCAGAGCTCTGTTCATGATTTTGGCTGTTCTCTCTGCTCTTCCTCCTTTCTCTAATTGCTAGTGATAGCAGCAAGAGATTGTCAATGACTGATATGTGTAAAAAGAGGGGAGAGTATCCAAGGACAACTCAGACAGACTGTAGATAGGGAGGAAATGACACACAAAACAGTTTGCAGGGGAAGAAGGCAGCATCCTGGACACACAGATCAGACATGTATTACTGATAGGGACACCCCCCCCCCCCCCCCACAAGGGAAAAGTCTGAAACTAGGAGCACGTTGTAAACTGTATATCAGGAGTCTGAAAATGAATGAAGAAATAAAAACTGATACTTTTAACATTTGTTTTAAACTCAAAGTAACCACTAACACATCTAAAAATATATTGTGTTCCATGTCCATAGCCTTTTAAAGAAGTAATGGTACTTTCACACTTGCGGCAGGACGTATCCGGCAGGCTGGTCTCCCTGTCGGATCCGTCCTTCCGCTGTTTCGCCGGACCGCCGCTCAATCCCCATTTACTATAATGGGGACGGGGGCTGAGCTCCGGCAGTGCGTGGCGAAAGCCGCTGGACTAAAAAGTCGGACATGTAGTCAATGGGGATGGAGCGGAGATACGGCGGAAGGACTGATCTGACAGGGAGACCAGCCTGCCGGATCCGTCCTGCCGCAAGTGTGAAAGTAGCCTAAGAGTTGTATTTAAAATGATTTTCCAGGTCCTGCTATACAATCCTTAAAGGGGTTCTGCACTTTGTTTTAACTGATGATCTATCCTCCGGATAAATCATCAGCATCTGATCGGCGGGGGTCCCCGGGTATTAGCTGTTTGAGAAGGCAGCGGCGCTCCAGCAGCGCCACGGCCTTCTCACTGTGCACCGCTGGCCCAGTGACATCATGACTAGTATCAACTAGCGTGGGCAGGGCTAAGCTCTGTTCACTTGAACGGAGCTTAGCCCCGCCCACGTTAGTTGATACTAGTCGTGACATCACTGTGCCGGCGGTGCACAGTGAGAAGGCCGTGGCGCTGCTTGAGCGCCACTGCCTTCTCAAACGGCTGATCGGCGGGGGTCCTGGGTGTCGAACCCCTGCCGATCAGATGCTGATGATCTATCCAGATCTGGCATCGGCCTCACAGAACACATTGCGCATGCGCTGACTGGTCTTTCCACTGCGCATGCGCGAGATTACGGCGCACCAGGCATATGAGGTCGGTGATGAGGAGTGAATAAATTAGCAGTGGGGCGATGCTGCGCTCAAGGAGAAGGGGTAGAAAGACAAATTGCAAGAGAGCGCAGTAATACTAGTAGATTGTAATATAAATCATGGAGACTGATGTGGTCATGTTAACAGCTCAGTAAGGGTCCATTCACACGTCCTGTTTTTTTTCATCCTGAAAAACGGTCCGTTTTTTGCGGATCCGTTGTTCCTGAAAATGTTTCCGTATGTCATCCGTTTTTTGCGGATCCGCAAAAAACGGAAACATGTATACATTTCAATAATCAAATAAAGTTGTTTGGATTTCTTTGAAAAAAATTGAAAAAAATAAATAAATTTTTATGTGTTTCCAGGAACGGAATCCGCAAAAAACGGATGACATAAGGAATGACATCCGAATGTCATCCGTTTTTTGCGGATCCATTGACTTTGTATTGTACCAGGATCCGATTTTTTAGGACAAGAATAGGACATCTTTTATATTTAAACGGACATGCGGAACGGAACAACGGAAACGGACAGCACACATTGTGCTGTCCGATTTTTTCCAGGACCCATTGAAAATGAATGGGTCCAGATCTGGTCCTGATCTGTTCCTGAAAAAACGGAACAGATCAGGAAAGAAAAAACGGACGTGTGAATGGACCCCAAGTGAAATCCTGGTGACAGAATCCCTTTAATAACTGTAAAAGACATGCAAGTTTGCCCTGGGCTCCTATCACTTCTTATGTACTACTTCTCACTCTGCTGCTGCTGCTTCTCTAGTTAAAGCGGCGACTGGCCTTTCATAAAAACGGCCAAGATTAATATTAATCCCCTTAATGCTGCTGCTCATGATATAGTCATTAGGTGACTTGAAACTAATCCTGCCCACCTAACTGGTGTGATTTATTAAATACACATGGAGGATTTAGTCTGAATGCAGCTTGGTACAGCGGGCATCAAATAAATACCGCTCTGTGTCTGTGTTAATGCTGACAGATTGGGACACAATGACTGACAAATAGGATGTGGACGTTTTCACCAAGACCACAATGAAACCATTACAAAACAAAGTTTCTAAAATGTTCGACAAATGAAATTGCCCGCTGGCTCATCTTGCATATTACATTCCAAATGTCTCTTTGGTCCTTGTTGCTGTCAGGCTGTCTGAGTCACTGATCCATAATTATCTGCTGCTGCAAACTAGAATTGAATTCCATAACTTCACTCCAGGATCCTTTTGCCTCTCACATATCCATTTCCAAGCCCCCCTACTCTTTTATCCCTTGTGATGAAGTAAAGCTAATGAGACTGTGATCAGTCTTGTCTTACGTGTTGCTTTTGATCTTTTAGCAGCCAGTGATGGTTATTATTTTAATGCAGGGGGTTTGTTCTGATGAGGTCTTTGTATGTAACAAGTGACCATGCACACAATATCTTAATGGAATATTTAACTTTGCCATACAAAAGACGTGTATTTACCCCATGGTTTTTATGACCACTAAGGCCAAGTCTTATATCTGCCTACTACCTAAATAAAAAAAGGTAAATTTTTATGGCAGACGGTGCTGTTTTTGAATCCTGTTACTGAAACCTAGGGATCCAAGATGCCGAGGTCTCCTCGCCTGTTTTTTTTCCGTAGTAGGATCATCACATCATCTAAGGCTAGATGCAAAACCATGTTAAACATTGAAGACTTTCCTGCTGAATTTATAATCTGACATATGCATCTTACATTTAGGTCCCATAGACTTACTAGTAATGAAAGGAACCTGTCATCTGGTTTGGGGCCACTAAACCAATCACATGCTGTTACATAGCTAGGGTTTAGGTTCCTAAACATGCCCATGCCAATCCTATCTAGGCTTACAAGGTTCAGTAAATGAAGAAGTACCGGGTGGTGAGTCCGGGACTCCTCTCCAGAGGCATTTGGTGCATGTGCATTGCGCAGATGAAGCCAAGTATATCTGGCCTCACTGTGTATTCCCTACAAATCGGGGCACAGACAGAGGCAAGATGTGCCGTCCTCAGTGTCATCAAATCACTGCTGCTGGAGATGAGTTCAGGACTTCTCTTCTGGTCAGTTACATCTTTCTTTACGACACTTTGCAAGGACGGATGGTTTTGCTGTGGGCAGGTTTGGAACTTTAAACCCCAGCTGCATAATGACATACTTTAAAATATCACCATTGTATATGTACGTCACTGGTTTAAGCCTGATTTGCTTGTCATGTGCCCAGCCCCTGAGGAGAAGACAGTGGTGTTTTTCACTGCCTCCGTTTTATATTTCCTTGCATACACAACACTCAGTGCAAAAGCCATAGGTCATCATCATCAAAATAATAAAAGTTAAAAAAAATTAAACGCGTAGAAAATACTACTCTTGGAATCATTGTCGTTATGCTAGCCCATCCAACATAACTTATAATAGTCATAAAATGCAGCAAAATTTATAGTAAGTGTTGGTAAACTCTAATACATAGTTTTTAAGGTTACACTATGATGAACAGAACTAAAAATTCTAAAGAAAAGTAAAGATTATTAAAATGTGTTACAGAAAAAGCTGCAAAATTTACATTGACAGCACATCATATTAACAAATTAATACATTACATAGCTACTTTGTCCCCAAATACCCTGAGCTGTTTAAAATCTGTGGTTATTTGGGTGGATAAAGGGTGAATTTAAGCTAAGCTTCACTAACTCAATTAAATGGGCAATTTTCAGGGTTTATTTAAATATTAAAGGGGGTCTCCAGGCCTTTGCCTCAATTCTCTCTTTCTGTGGGAGGAAGAGATTTTCAGCAGTGCTTACTCTTCCGTCACGTTGACTATTCCGCAATCACAGTTGGGATCACGTGACTGGTTGCGGTCTCTTCCGGTGATGTCCTGACTGGATGTGCTCCTGTTCAGCTCCATCTGCACTATGCTGCTGAACAGGAACAAACAGGAGCACATCCGGTCAGAACTTCAGTGGATGAGTCCAGAGCTGAGATTGCGGAGCTGGTGACACGAGGGAAGGATAAGTAGGGCTGAAACTTTCTACCAGAGCTTCTCTGAAAGAGAATTTAGGTATAAAGCCCTGGAGAATCCCTTTAACGCATTACATGCACAAGTGAGCTTTTAATATTTTAGTTTTCATAGTTCTATTCCCAGTATTGTTCTAAAAGAAGACTTTATGTACAAATAGAATCTGAAATGACAGCAGCAATATTTGACTGTATAGTATAGGCGTACATGTGTAATCACTGTACATAATCACATTATCACTCTTTAAGAAATGCCAACTGCCTGGCACAGCCCAATGTGGAATTAATCTCCTATCCCTTTGTCTGTGTAATTTGCTTTGCCTACTGCCCGATATAGAAGTAGTTGGAGTGACAAAGCGAGAATTTGTTAAGTAAGCCCACACTGAACAGAAGTGTCTTGTCAACAGTGTGCCTTCCAACCAGTTACTTGAGCGCTGCTAAGACCATAAGGACACAAGCTAGTGGACCAAAGCACAGAGGATACATGAGAATTTAGCTGGCAGTCCAGGAGTGCAAATCCTTCTGGCTTCTAGTCATTGTGCTGTAAGAGGTGGTTGATCTCCTAAGGAGACAACTTCCCCAACTCGGAGGCAGCCAAGACCCTCTAAGCGAGCTACTCAAGATGCCTAGAATAAGCATTTTCAACATGGTGTTCCCAAATGGTTTGTTTCAAGATAAGTTTAGACACTTATGGCTGTCCTCCAGTACTTATTATGCTATAGATGGTAATCTAACAAAAGGAATTAAAAAAAAAACGTTGATGCTTTAGCGTCTAATGTTGTAAGCTTAATCTGGAATGTCTTTGAATCATGAATTTAAGAAACTTCCAACCATTTTCTGGTCACATACTCCTCCATCTGTGGCCTATGATAGACTGGATCAGACTTTGGTTGGAAGATATGGCTGTAAAGGTGACAATGGCGCATGACTTCTGATAAAGACTTAATACAGAGCCTATTAAATTCACGTTTTTTGAAACTTTTCTTAAGATTTCCTTTAGCACCCAACCCCTTTACCCTGTCTAAGGCAAGGGGCCTGAGTAGAATTATTTTTATTTGTGTCGCAAAATCAGGACAAATGGATTAGTGGGGCAGTGAGCATGTAGTCGCAGGCAGCGCTTAAATTGCGGCAGAACGCAGCATTTTTGCAATAGCCATATAACGAAGGTAAAAAGAAAATAATAATCTTACAGCACACTTCTCATTTTATTTACTGCATCTGTATTCACGGAATCGCACATTAAAGGGTAGTGCCACCTTTAGATGTTATTTTAATACAGTGTAGCATGAAAAACTTGTTGTTTTTTTTGTTTACTTTGTTACAAAGATGCTCCAGTTGTGAGATGTTATAGTAATCTGTATGGTAATGTGCATTTACACCTAACTGAGGTGGTCCCACATGCTCAGTTCATCCTTCAACTGTCACCAGCCATATCTACTATTTAAGGGTCCAATCAGACGTCCGTTGGTGTTTTGCACTATAATAGAAAATGCCTTTTCTTGTCCGCAGTTAGGACATGTTCTATTTTTTGGGGGGAACGGAATTGCGAATCCGGCCCCATTGAAAATGAACTGGTCCATACCCAAGTTGCGGACGTGTGAATCGACCCTAAAGCTGTGACAGTTACATAAAGGAAGCTGCAGCAAAAAGGTCATGCTCCCTGAGGAGAAACTCTCCCCCCCCCCCCCCCCCCCCCCCAAGCTGCCAACCATATCTACTGTTTGAAGCTGTGACAGTTACAGAAAAAGAGCTGCAGCAGAAAGGTCATGCCCCCAGAGTGCTGACAGAGCCCCCTCAGTGCTGACCACGGCAGTGCGACGGTTAATGCGCTGGCATCTGTGTTTTCACCGATGCCACCGCATACAACAAGGGTCTGGCTATCAGTGACTGTCAGACCCATGCTGCTGATCAGGCAAAATCACCGTCTTGACTAGGGATATTCTATTGGCTCGATAACAGAAGCCGGAGCCATATCGTTACTTTGGACCGCAGTTTATTTATCAATGGAATAAGATTAAGTTGTAAAAAATCTTGAATCTTAGGATATACTATTATACCTAGATATTAAATTAAATCCGGATTCCTGAAAATATATGAAGACCCCTCTTGGGGACGTTCGACTATATCTAAAGGCATAAGACTAGTTTTTGACCAGTATATATCAAGTCCCGAGACTTCCCCAAAAGAGTTAACCATTTGAATAATTGTTGGGAGTGTAGTCTTTGTGTGTGTGTGTGTGTGTGTGTGTGTGTGTGTGTATATATATATATAAAAACACAGAAATATAGTGGCAAATCTGGGGGAGCTGCTCAACCCCTAACACTGTAGCGTGTTTTTCATTGGGGGAGCAGCCCCACCGCATGTGGACCGCAGCAAACGACTATCCCCAGCAAAAAATATTTTGCATACGGTGGAGGATGTCGGCGCGGTCCACATGCACCACAAAGGCATCCTACACAAAACGGAGCATTGTGCGGATGAAAATATAATCATAAATCACAGAAGAAATGCACCAAACGGATATGCCACTGACTATACTGGCTAGTCATAAATGCAGATATTAAAAGCTGAGACTTTTGCCAATATATTCCTGTCAGGAAGATATCGGAGCCCACATGCACCACGTCACGGCTCTCAGCATGGCAAGGGGTCCTACCACTACGCTACCTATGGTGTGAACAAGGTCTGAAGGTGAGCCTCCATCACATGGTCTGATATGGGTGTGGCTCACAGTCTGGCTTTGTTCACATTGCACTAGTTGTCCTGCTAGGCGGTTGTGTGGAAGCTTGGCTGTGAGCTGGATTACATCACCTTCAGACCTTGTTCACACCATAGGTAGCGTAGTGGTAGGACCCCTTGCCATGCTGAGAGCCGTGACGTGGTGCATGTGGGCTCCGATATCTTCCTGACAGGAATATATTGGCAAAAGTCTCAGCTTTTAATATCTGCATTTATGACTAGCCAGTATAGTCAGTGGCATATCCGTTTGGTGCATTTCTTCTGTGATTTATGTGTGTATATATAAAATAAAATATCATGGGCATATAAGGAAATATGATCTTCTAGTCCTAGTATCCCAAAGCCTTCAGTCTGAGAATCTTGTCTAACACTAGCAGCAAGGGGCTCAATATAGATATCAAATAAAAGCGGAGAAAGAGGGTGCCTCTATTCGAAGAGATACTCCTGGTAAGGGAGCCATTTATATTCAATCTCGCACTAGGGGATCTATACAAAAGCTTAATCATGTTAATAAATCTAGTACCAAATCCCATCGTCTGTAACACTCTCCAGAGGAATATCCAGTCCACCCTATCAAAAGCCTTAGGCTCCATTCCCAATTTTGCGGAATGGGTGCGGACCCGTTCATTTTCTATGGAGACGGAATGGATGCGGACAGCACACGGTGTGCTGTCCGCATTTGCGGAGCACGGCCCCGATCTTCGTGTCCGCGGCTCCGCAAAAGATAGAACATGTCCTATTCTTGTCCGCAAGCTGCGGACAAGAATAGGCATTTCTATCGGGGTGCCGGGCGGGTGTGTTGCGGGTCCGCAACACACCACGGACGTGTGAATGGAGCCTAATAGCTATCTAAAGAAAGGATGGACCGGGAGACCCCACCAGGAGACTGTACAGGTCCTTCAAAAAAAATTAGCATATTGTGATAAAGTTCATTATTTTCTGTAATGTACTGATAAGCATTAGACTTTCATATATTTTAGGTTCATTACACACAACTGAAGTAGTTCAAGCCTTTTATTGTTTTAATATTGATGATTTTGGCATACAGCTCATGAAAACCCAAATTTCCTATCTAAAAAAATTAGCATATTTCATCCGACCAATAAAAGAAAAGTGTTTTTAATACAAAAAAAAGTCAACCTTCAAATAATTATGTTCAGTTCTGCACTCAATACTTGGTCGGGAATCCTTTTGCAGAAATGACTGCTTCAATGCGGCGTGGCATGGAGGCAATCAGCCTGTGGCACTGCTGAGGTGTTATGGAGGCCCAGGATGCTTCGATAGCGGCCTTAAGCTCATCCAGAGTGTTGGGTCTTGCGTCTCTCAACTTTCTCTACCCAATATCCCACAGATTCTCTATGGGGTTCAGGTCAGGAGAGTTGGCAGGCCAATTGAGCACAGTAATACCATGGTCAGTAAACCATTTACCAGTGGTTTTGGCACTGTGAGCAGGTGCCAGGTCGTGCTGAAAAATGAAATCTTCATCTCCATAAAGCTTTTCAGCAGATGGAAGCATGAAGTGCTCCAAAATCTCCTGAGAGCTAGCTGCATTGACCCTGCCCTTGATAAAACACAGTGGACCAACACCAGCGGCTGACATGGCACCCCAGACAATCACTGACTGTGGGTACTTGACACTGGACTTCAGGCATTTTGGCATTTCCCTCTCCCCAGTCTTCCTCCAGACTCTGGCACCTTAATTTCCGAATGACATGCAAAATTTGCTTTCATCCGAAAAAAGTACTTTGGACCACTGAGCAACAGTCCAGTGCTGCTTCTCTGTAGCCCAGGTCAGGCGCTTCTGCCGCTGTTTCTGGTTCAAAAGTGGCTTGACCTGGGGAATGCGGCACCTGTAGCCCATTTCCTGCACACGCCTGTACACGGTGGCTCTGGATGTTTCTACTCCAGACTCAGTCCACTGCTTCCGCAGGTCCCCCCAAGGTCTGGAATCGGTCCTTCTCCACAATCTTCCTCAGGGTCCGGTCACCTCTTCTCGTTGTGCAGCGTTTTCTGCCACACTTTTTCCTTCCCACAGACTTCCCACTGAGGTGCCTTGATACAGCACTCTGGGAACAGCCTATTCGTTCAGAAATGTCTTTCTGTGTCTTACCCTCTTGCTTGAGGGTGTCAATGATGGCCTTCTGGACAGCAGTCAGGTCGGCAGTCTTACCCATGATTGCGGTTTTGAGTAATGAACCAGGCTGGGAGTTTTTAAAAGCCTCAGGAATCTTTTGCAGGTGTTTAGAGTTAATTAGTTGATTCAGATGATTAGGTTAATAGCTCGTTTAGAGAACCTTTTCATGATATGCTAATTTTTTGAGTTAGGAATTTTGGGTTTTCATGAGCTGTATGCCAAAATCGTCAATATTAAAACAATAAAAGGCTTTAACTACTTCAGTTGTGTGTAATGAATCTAAAATATATGAAAGTCTAATGTTTATCAGTACATTACAGAAAATAATGAACTTTATCACAATATGCTAATTTTTTTTAGAAGGACCTGTATATTAGCAAAGAGACGGTGCAAGGTATAATAGGTACCCTTATTGGTAATAAAACCGTTTTGATCCGGATGTATAACTGATGAAATAACCTTAGCGAGCCTTGTAGCAGGAATCCTTGAGAGAAGCTTAACATCAGTATTAGGCCTCTTTCACACTACAGTATGTTGAATTCAGTGTTTTGCGTTCCGTTTTTCATGGATCCGTTGTTCCGTTTTTTGCTTCCGTTGTGGTTCCGTTTCCGTTCCGTTGTTCCGTTCCGTTTTTCCGTATGGCAAATACAGTATACAGTAATTTCATATTAAAAATTGGGCTGGGCATAACCTTTTCAATAGATGGTTCCGCAAAAAACGGAACGGATACGGAAGACATACGGATGCATTTCCGTATGTGTTCCGTTTTTTTTGCGGACCCATTGACTTGAATGGAGCCACGGACTGTGATTTGCGGCCAAATATAGGACATGTTCTATCTTTTCAACGGAACGGAAAAACGGAAATACGGAAACGGAATGCATACGGAAAACATTCCGTTTTTTTGCGGAACCATTGAAATGAATGGTTCCGTATACGGACCGTATACGGAACGCAAAAAACGGACCGTATACGGAACGCAAAAAACTGTAGTGTGAAAGAGGCCTTAAGAAGATAAATCAATGAGATCCTTCCCCTCTTTCAATATCACTATTATCACAGCTTCTGTCATTGATTCTGGAAGTATACCTTCCTCTAATGACTCAGTAAATACCTTCAAAAGACAGGGGAAGATACCGTAACGTCCCTGTACTTGCGCTAAAATTCATATGGTAATCTATCAGCTCCTGGAGCATTTCCTGAGCAAGCCTTTATTGCATCCTCCAGCTCTTGAAGGGAAAACTCCACCTCAAGAGATTCTCTTTGAATATCTGTGAGCACTGGAAGAGAAATGGTATCCAAATAGGAATCTATCGCTTCATCTGAAAGAAAATTACTGATTTATATAATTCCAAAAAGCTATTCACAAATATTTCCTTTATACAATCCTAATCCTCAGTAATATTACAATCAGGGGAGCAAATACTAAGAATCCAATTTTTTTATTTTTATTTATTTTTTTGTTCCTGACTGGAGATCACACTAGCCAACATTTTCCCAGGACGGCCCGATTCGTAAAAATATTTTTTTCCTTTAAAGAAAAGCCTCTGCTGGGCCTTATCCAGGAGAAAATCAGAATAAGGCTCCATTCACAGGTCCATAATAATGGGTCTGCATCCGTTCTCCAAATTGCGGAACAGGTGCGGACCCATTCATTCTCCATGTGCTCTCCGCATCCGCATTTCCGGAGTGCCACCTGTTCTATTCTTGTCCGGACAAGAATAGGCATTTCTATGTGGGGGTGCCGGCAGGGTATAATGCACTACGGACGTGTGAATGGACCCTAAGCCCGACTTGTCTCTTGCATAATTCCCCTATTTTCTTTCGTTTCGTTCCTGGAAAACTCATTCATTCCAGCCAGTTCCACTTCCACTTCCTCCAATTCCTTCTCTTTTCTAGCATAACAACATTTGGATGGCCGCAGGTTGAGCTTGCCTGACTAATAAAGACCCCCTCCCCCCCTCATAAAGGCCTTGAATGCATCCCACATCTTCACTGAACCATAATTTCTATCCCAAAAAGATATTTTAATTTTTTTAAATCAAATTGTGGTCATCTATTATGGAAATCCAATGGGGGTTCAACCTAAATGGGGGTCTTACATTAATGTTATTTTCTACCATACATAACTCCGCCCAAAGAGGTACATGGTCTCACCTTGCCTCATATTTCATCTGTTTAATACAGTTCAAATATTTTTTATTTATCAGGGCCAAATCTATCCTGGACATAGTTTCTGGATTTATTTACACAGGAGTAGGCTCTTTTCCCCTTCGCCAAGAATCGCCATACATCCACAAAGCCTGATTCCTGACAGAGGCGTGCCAGTGGCGATCCCTGAGCAGAGGTATAAATGGATATACTATTCGTCTCTGGTTGGAGTGCCCATTCACTATGGAGGGGCATTCAGGCCACTGATCCATAAAAGTTAATAAGCAATTGAGTATATAAAGATAAAAAAGGTGGAGGAATATAGACAAAGGCCATAACGCAAAATTTCCCAGCAAGCTTTCCATAGAGAAAAACATATCTCCCCTGTTTATCAATAGAGGATGCCAAACATGCATCATTGATGTGCTTATGACTTAATACAGTCACTCCTGGAGTAGCTAGTATAGGTGGAGTGGTAAATCTGTGTGACCCATCCCCCTCCAAGGCGGGGGATCGTACCCTGAGTAAAATGTATATCCACTAAACTAACAATCGCTGGTAGGTGTCTCCGAACCAGAGCGATAACTGCCTATCACCAAATCCACGGACATTCAAAGTTAATATCCTAACTGACATCTATCAAACCATACTTTTCCCCAGGTGCAAAATTACCCATATTTCCTACCACCCTACCCCCAACAGTAGACCCATCGCAACCAACCCCAAAAACTCCAAACCCCCCAGACTTTCTGATCCGCCCCACCATAACGTCTCATATATTATTCCGATGAAGCCAGTATACCACAAGGTCCAGTGTATCAAACAAAAAGTCTCATTGTTAAAAATTATCCGCAATTTGGCCGGGTAAACAAATGAGTACTTTATGTCCTTTTTCTGGAGACTTTTTTTTTTTTTTTTTTTTTAACTTCCATGTAGCTCCGTCTTTTATCTTGAATATCCTTAGAAAAATCTGGAAAAAAGTACAGTCTGTTCCCATTATATAAAATAGGAGGGCACTCCCTTGCCCTTCTCAGAATCATGTCTTAATCTCATGAGACTAATATCTTGACCACAAGTTTCCTTGGCTGCCTTCCAGGGACTGGTTTACCCCCTGGAAATCGATGTGCTCTTTCCACATAAAATAATGGAGAGAAATGCTCCCTTCCAAACCTCTCCAGTATTAACCCTGGCGATATGATAAAGGATTTATCTCCATACCTTCTGGTAGATCAATAATTCTCACATTGGATCGTCTTGATCTATCTTCCAATTCTACAAACTTTTTTTTAAGTTATTGACCTCCATTCTTATCTTGGGGATGTCCGTTTTAAACATTTTAACCTCCTTCTCCAATACCCCCACGTTTTTTTTATTGTCACTTTGTCTCTTATCTTTGTAATTAGTCCAAGCTTGATTGAAATATCTTGAATTAATTCCCCATATTTTTTTTGTATTCAAATCATCTATTCCTTTTTGTCCTGCTCTCGTAGTTACCTTTGGGGGGCTTCAAAAACTGTTACATTTTTGCAGATTCAAGCGCTTTTTGCCCCATTTTAGAGGATGAGTTTTTATATATTCTTTTCCCCTTCTCCTCTGCCTTTATCTTCCTTCCTTCCTTCCTTCCTTCCTTCTCTGGATTCTCTTTTTACTTTAAGTTACTTCTTTATTTTATCATTTTGAACATCTCCCCCCTTACGGCCAACTATCAACCAACTCCCAGCAGTCTTTTTTTATAATAAGAGAGAACTGAAAAAAAAAAACTCAAAAGTTCATCCACAACAGTCAACATAAAGCCAATGTTAAATTCACGAAGGCAGGGGGAGCTGCGTATTATTTAGGCTACTTTCACACCTGCGTTAGGTGCGGATCCGTCTTGTATCTGCACAGACTGATCCGCACCGATAATGCAAACGCTTGTATCCGTTCAGAACAGATCCATTTGCATTAGTCTTTCCAAAAAAAAAGTCTAAGTGAAAACGGATCCGTCCTGACTTGCATTGAAAGTCAATGGGGGACGGATCCGTTTTTAACTGCACCATATTGTGTCAGTGAAAACTGATCTGTCCTTATTGACTTACATTGTGAGCCAGGACGGATCCATTTGGCTCCGCATCGTCAGCGGACTGGAGGTGGAACGGAGCCAAACTGATGCATTCTGAACGGATCCTTATCCATTTCTCCATGATTTGGAGAAAGAAGGTTAGAAAGTGTTGTGCGAATGCAGCTGTAAATGGTTTGTCTCACTGTAAAAGTGTTTTTCTGATCCCCAGCTGCTGCTGGTCTGATGGTGCCGAGGTCCCTGCTGTGGGCACTTCCTGCCCCTGTTTTGACATGGCAGGAAATGGCTGGGAATGCTGCTTAGCCAATAACTGGCTGTGGTGATCACCTACCTCAGACGGTGATTGGCTGAGCGTATTCCCAGCCATTTCCTGCCATTGAGACAGGAGCAGGAGGGCCCCACAGCAGAGACTGGGCACTATCAGAACAGTGAGTATAATCTGGTTTATTTTGACTATTGGAAGGATTTTTTTTTATTTTTTTTTAATCAGGCTAACACTTACAGTCGTGGCCAAAAGTTTTGAGAATGACACAAATATTAGTTTTCACAAAGTTTGCTGCTAAACTGCTTTTAGATCTTTGTTTCCGTTGTTTCTGTGATGTAGTGAAATATAATTACACGCACTTCATACGTTTCAAAGGCTTTTATCGACAATTACATGACATTTATGCAGAGAGTCAGTATTTGCAGTGTTGGCCCTTCTTTTTCAGGACCTCTGCAATTCGACTGGGCATGCTCTCAATCAACTTCTGGGCCAATTCCTGACTGATAGCAACCCATTCTTTCATAATCACTTCTTGGAGTTTGTCAGAATTAGTGGGTTTTTGTTTGTCCACCCGCCTCTTGAGGATTGATATTCCCTCAGCGCGCCTGCGCCGATGACGTCGCCGAAAGAGACAACGTCATCGGCGCAGGCGCACTGAGGGAGTGCTGAGGAGGCGAGCCTCCTCATCTCAGAGCGCCTGCGCCGAATCAACACAGGCGTGCGATTTTTGAAATGCTGACAGGGCCGGCCGGAGGAGGAGATCGCGGCTGGCCCTGTCAATCAACAGAAAGAGGGGGCAGTTTTCTGCGGCTGCTACCAGCAAGTAGACGCCCTACTTGCTGGTAGACAGGTAATTAGCATATCTTAAAAGTATGTTTTTTGCTAAATCTACTGAACAAATATTATTAATAACTTAATGTGTGGCAATATCGCAGGATAGGGATTAGAAGTACACAATAAAAAATAAAAAAAATAGTTTAGTGGGGTGACGGAAGCCCTTTAAGAGTTATGACATTTACTTACATAGTATGGCGCCACCTGGTGTTCACACTGGTCTTTGCACAGTGATCCTCTGTTCACTGCAGAACAGCCAATAGAAATGACTTATTGCTCTCATCAGGGAAGGGGCTGAGCTTGTTCAGTAGCATGGCAGTAGATTTACATAGATGCATAGTTAATAAGAATACTTCCACAGGGGTAGTAAGAAAGGTTAGGCTACTTTCACACTAGCGTTCATAGGTCCGTTCGTGAGCTCCGTTTGAAGGAGCGCACGAGCGGACCCGAACGCCTCCGTCCAGCCCTGATGCAGTCTGAATGGAGCGGATCCGCTCAGACTGCATCAGTCTGTCGGCGTTCAGCCTCCGCTCCGCTCGCCTCCGCACGGACAGGCGGACAGCTGAACGCTGCTTGCAGCGTTCAGCTGTCCGCCTGGCCGTGCGGAGGCGAGCGGATCCGTTCAGACTTACAATGTAAGTCAATGGGAACGGATCCGCTTGAAGATGTCACCATATGGCTCAATCTTCAAGCGGATCCGTCCCCCATTGACTTTACATTGAAAGTCTGAACGGATCCATTCAGGCTACTTTCACACTTAGAATTTTTCCTAAGTTATTAATGCAGATGGATCCGTACTGAACGGAGCCTCCGTCTGCATTAATATGATCGGATCCGTTCAGAACGGATCCGATCGAACGCTAGTGTGAAAGTAAAGTTATGTTGTCAGATGCCAGAGGGGGAAGGAGACTGATTCTGTCAAGAGCTCACCTCCAGCAGCACCAGAGAGGACACATGTGGGGGAACTTTGCATATTGAAGACAATTTTTTATTTTTTTTTATTTTTTATGCTGAAACGGTGCAAATAGCTTTGAAATGGCTATTAACGGTCTTTCATGACTTTTGGTCTGAACATGATTTATTGGATAACCCATTTTAAGAGGCCCCCCTTTCCCCCCCCAGAAGTGACACCACTTGTGTCTAATGGATATCTCTGATATTACTGCTGCAATATTTTTTTTCTAATCTCAAATGGGCTGAGAGATCAGTTATACATGGCAGGAAAAACACTGTAGGGCGTATGTTGCTGATGTGTTTTCACAGTTTATTATACAGTGTGTGTGTATGTGTGTGTGTGTGTGTGTATGTGTATGTGTGTGTGTGTGTGTGTGTGTATATATATATATATATATATATATATATATATATATATATATATGTGTAAAATAAATATTATATATATATATAATTATTTTACATATATATATATATATATACACACACACACACACACACACACACACACACACACACACTGGTCATATGTCCATGTGCTCGCAGACTTATATAAGTGGTGCAGTGACTTCAGATTTCTGAGTCTTGCTTTCCCACCAAGTCATACAAAACCCATTGTGTGCCATTGTTGTGTTCACTGGTATCAGCAGGCCTTTTATTTTAGCATGTGCAATAGATATTCCTATTCCCTAGGGCTTGTCGCTCGCTGTCTGAAGGAATACAGCAGGTGAGAAAACAAGCGGAGGGAATGATCGTTTTATTTCTGTATTGCGTATCCTTGGTCCACGCTGCCGAAGAACAGTGGTGTGAAATTTTAGTCACAGCTAAAGCATGTGTTGTAATTTTCCAGGACTACTTTCTTCCAGCTGTGAATTAACCTGTTCCTTCCCAGGCTCACACAGTTGAACATTCAAGACGAGCTTGAAAATGATATATTTTCGGTGAATAAATTAGTAGGCTGTTCCCATGTCTTTGCCATACCTTACTTCCAGTGGCATTTGCAAACCCTATCAACACTCCTATTTCTTGATAACTTGACTGCATGGCAGTGTCATGTTGCCCTGTGTTGATATTTCATTTTATGCAGCTGATGCCAGTACATGCCTCTGTGCAGCATCTTCTTCTAACGTTTAGTCATTGGTTTTGGGGATATTGTAGGTGCTGTCTTCTATATTCATGTTATTCATTCTTTCTTGATCATGATTTTGTATATAGATCTGCAAAGTAGGCCTATGTTATCAGGGAGGCACACATGAGTGCTTCTTTATTGTTTGCCCATTATAATTACTTTCAATAAACTTTGATATCAAATAAGAAACTTTGTAATATAGCTAATCAGTGAAAAATGCCATCTTCTCCACTTTTCAACCAGTCCTCCCTGCCTCCTAAAGTGATCATTCAGCCTCAATTCACAGCTACACTTCTCAGTACTGTTATATAATGTCCTTTTATGCTGCTACTTCTCAGGGTGTGGTGCAAAGAGATAAGGGGACAGGGTCTCCTCTTCTGTGGGTGCTGTGTATGGGAGACATCATAGCAGCTAGCCTCTGCCCAGTAGCCCAGGTAAAATGTCTGCATGCGGCAAGTGGAGGCACAGCATCTGTGACCAGCTTTCCTTAATGTTTTGCCCTGCACAATGGCGCTCCTAGCCCGCCCAGCTGTGAATAGAACTGCAACATAGCCCAGTTCAAGTGAATGAGACTCTAGTAGGTTATGTCTGCACAGATAAGATACATTTTCTCCCCAGAACTGCGCGTGGAAAATCTGTAACATTTTGTATTAGTTGTGAAGGCCCACATTGCAGAAAAAAGTGCAGGCTCTATTTGGGAGTTTATCCATGGTGTGTATTTGTTTCCACATGTAAATCACGTATTTTCTGTTGCAAATCCCAGTATATCCTGTATGTCCGCCCCCTTACAGTTCTCTGCACATTTCTTTGCTGGGAAACAAAAATTGAGTAGTAAAGTATACTTTCCTTAGCTTTATCTGGGCAATGCACATGTGGTTGATGGTCCTGGACTCCTCTCTGGCAATTTCTGATGCTGCAATGGCCAGCTTTGACAAGAGCAGGTTTCGAAAGCTAAACTCCAGCTACACAACAACGTGCTGGTGGGTTAGTAGCACCAAACCAAGTGACAGGGGTATTCCGGTTGTGTAGCAAATTATTCCCTATCCATAAGATAACTATTGGATCGGTATTTAGATCTGCCAAGTAGGCCTGTGTTATCAGGTAGGCACACATGAATGCTCTGTTATTGTTTGGCCATTATAATTACTTTAAATAAACTTTGCTGATATCAAATAAGACATTTTGTAATATATCTCATCAGAATAAACTCATCTCTGGCAATTTCTAATGCTGCAGTGGCCAGTTTTGACAAGAGCATGTTTAGAAAACTAGACTACAACATGCTAGTGGGTTAGTTGCCCCAAACCAAGTTATCCCCTATACACAAGATAACGATTGGATCCTACCACTGGGAGCATGTACACTGCCACTCCATTCATCATTCAAAGTTCCCGAGAGAGCTAATCGCTGTACTCCCCTAACCCCAGAACTCCCATAGAGATGAATGTAGCGGGAATGAGCATGCTTCCCGCAAATTGGGACTGCACCGATCTAATAGTTATCCCCTCTCCTATGGATAGGGGATAACTTTCCTCAATCAGAAATACTCCATTTTAGTTTCTTAGAATTGACAACCCAGCTCCTGTGGAGGTCACCTGCTTATTATATACCCTTGAATGACTTATCTGAGATTAAAGGGGTTCTGCAGTTTGTTTAAACTGATGATGTATCCTCTGGATAGATCATCAGCATCTGATCGGCGGGGGTCTGACACCTGGGACCGCGGCCTTCTCACTGTTTACCGCTGGCCCAGTGATGTCACGACTAGTATTAACTGGGCAGGGCTAAGCGGACCCCCGCCGATCAGATGCTGATGATCTATCCAGAAAATATATAATTAGTTTAAACAAACTGCAGAACCCCTTTAAGCTCAAGAATATTTAAAGGTTTTGTCCGGCTAGCCTGAAAATCTTCAGAAAGCCCCTAAATGTGTAATAATAAAAAAAAAGTCCTATTCTCATCACTCATTTCAACGCTTTACTTTAGCCTGTAAACATAGATTGGAGGTGTGGTATTGAGCGGCAGTGCTTGAAACGGCGGGGAATTAAGTGAAACGTATGTTTTATTTCTTTTCTTTTTTTTTATCGCATTCAGGGGGATATTCCAAAAAAAGTCAGACAACCTGACTTGTTGAAAAACCCAAAACTCAATTTTTATTTACTGGTGGAAATGATCTTTCACTTTCCATAGTACAACATGTGACAACTTGAACAGGATGAAGCCAATGTATTTTATTGTTTAGGGACAAAAGTGATCCATTATTTGACATCTGCCTTTTCTTGAAAACATCTCACAATGCACTTTAGACTGGTATGCCGCAGCACAAGAATAATGCAGTTTCTGTGTAAAGAATGTTAAAAAACAAATTGCCTGTTCAAGGAAAACAGGTGCTGAACTGGCCATGAGATGTAGCAAAAGCTGGAAGCTTAGAAACTTTTTTTTAGTTTTTTAGGAAATGGCAATAAATTTTGTGCATTTTTTAAAAGGGCTTTTTACCCAAAGCTTAGGCCTTGTTCACATCCGCTTCATGGACTCTGTGTGGGGCCTCTGTCAGATTCTATCAAAAATAGTAGAGAGAAAAGTCCTGTATGCAGGACTTTTTTCCCTACTAAAGAAAGAGGGCTCCCCGACAGAAACCAAATGGATCCCATTATAGTCAGGGGATCTGTTTGGCTCAGTTCATGCCAGTTATGTGCCTAATTCGGCACTTTTATTCTTTTGATTGTTCTGCTCCTATAATGGAACAGAACAATGGAAATTAACAACATTGATGTGAAAAGAGGCTATAGAGAAGTAGCCAAAGTTTGGTAATTGTGTCCTCTCTACTTACAGACTTATTATCTTTTGTGTTTCATTGTGGCAGCCATTTTTGCATCATCATTAACCCCCTAACAGTTTTGCGGGCTTTGAGAAAAGTACCTAACAGTTCAGCTTGAGTGGAACTGGGGTTTGGGGCGGAAGCTACTTTAACCTTTTATATCTTGGGCTTTGTAGCAGGTCTGTTTGAAAGTTGACAATCTAAGTTTTAAAACAAGGCCAGGACCACAGCGTTTTCTTCTGTACATCAGGAGATATAGCTTTTAGAAATCAGATTGGGAGTAATAGCAGCTAAATGTGAAAGCAGGTTTCTGAAGGCTACAGTTGTGTAAAAAATTATTCAACCCCCACAGAAATTGAGTGTTTTGGCCAGTTTGACATTGATTTTGATCATTTCAATCATCTTGTTTGCAATTAAATCAAATAGGCACTTGTAAGTCAGACAAATATAACATAACATTTTATAATGAAATAACCACAAATGTCTTTTCTGTGCTCACATCATTATCAGTTTTATTCAACCCCCAAGTGACATTCAATCTTAGTACTTAGTACAACATCCTTTTCCAGTTATAACAGCTTTTAAACGTGAAGCATAGCTTGACACAAGTGTCTTGCATCTACGGGTATCTTCGCCCATTCTTAATGGGCAAAAGCCTCCAGTTCAGTCACATTCTTAGGCTTGCGCGCTGCAACTGCTTTCTTAAAGTCCCACCAGAGGTTCTCAATCAAATTTAAGTTTGGTGACTGCGATGGCCACTTCAAAATGTTCCAGCCTTTAATCTGCAACCATGCTCTAGTGGACTTGGAGGTTTGCTTGGGATCATTGTCCTGTTGAAAGATCCGTCTCCCAAGCCTCAGGTTTGTGACGGACTGCATCACATTTTCATCCAATATCTCCTTGTACTGAAGAGAATTCATGGTACCTTGCACACGCTGCAGCTTCCCTGTACCTGTAGAAACAAAACAGCCCCAAAGCATGATTGACCCCCTGCCATGCTTCACAGTAGGCAAGGTGTTCTTTTCTTCATAGGCCTTGTTCTTCCTCCTCCAAACATAGCGTTGATCCATGGGCCCAAACAGTTCTAATTTTATTTCATCAGTCCACAGAACACTATCCCAAAACTTTTGTGGTTTGTCCACATGACTTTTGGCATACTGCAGTCGACTCTTCTTATTCTTTGGAGACAGCAAGGGGGTGCGCCTGGGAGTTCTGGCATGGAGGCCTTCATTACGCAGTGTGCGCCTTATTGTCTGAGCTGAAACTTCAGTACCCACATCTGACAAATCTTTTTTCAGTTCCTCAGCAGTCACACGGGGACTTTTCTCCACTTTGCGCTTCAGGTAGCGCACAGCAGTCGAAGTCAGCATTTTCTTTCTGCCACAACCAGGTAGCGTTTTAACAGTGCCCTTTGCCTTCAATTTGCGAATTATGCTTCCTATGGTGTCTCTTGGTATGTTTAACATCTTTGCAATCTTCTTATAGCCATTGCCCTTCCTGTGAAGAGAAATCACCTCTTCTCTTGTCTTCCTGGACCATTCTCTTGACTTCACCATGTAAACACACCAGTAAATGTCTAGAAGGAGCTGAGTATCACAGTCCTTTTAAATCTGCCTAATTGGTGCTTATTATGCTTGATTGCTGCTCCTTGACATCCACAGGTGTTTTCAATACCTGATCGAAAACACTTGAATTAACCTCTGTTCTTAAGAGTGGTAGTCTTTAAGGGGTTCAATAATTTTGTGAGAAATCACAAAAAAACAATTTAATACTGTATTACAAAAACAATTGATGTCATTTTAGTTGCATTTGGTTCTTTTAAAAAGCCCTTGTAAGATTTCATTCTGAACACAATTACAAATGTACACTAATTTCCCTAAAACCCTTTACAGCATTGGGGGTTGAACACAACTGTATATTCTCCCACCTTTAGAAGCTTATGCCTCAACCTTGGTCTTGTTTTAAATCTTAGATTATCAGCTATCAAACATATTTTTTTATACCACGCCGTAAAAGCTTTAAAAAAAAAAAAAACACTGCACAATAGTGTTAACATTTTTATTCCCCCCCCTCCAAAAAAAATTAAAGAAAGTTCTTTTAATACACTATATGTACCCCTAAATATTTCCAAAAAAACTACTCTATTTTTGGGAAGATTTTTCCAATTTTAATGTAAATGTTGTGAGAATAAAATGAACCTGTCATATGAATTTGCCACGCAAAATCGCCACCACGTTATGCTTCTCCTTTTTTTTTTTTATAGTTACATACCAGTGTTTTATGTAACATTTCTAAAAAGGCAAAGTATAAAGAAATACATTTATATGCTAATTACCAGCAGCTAGTAATTTGTGTGGGCCAATCCTTTAATTAGTCTCGCTGTGATAATGCCCATTATGGCCTAACCAGAATAGTTCCTTTTAGGGATGTACTTGCCTTGGCCTTATCTGTGCACTGCGCATGCGCCGGAAGAGCTTTGCTGTAGCTGTCTGCATCCTTTTCTATTCTTTCTTTGAACTGTTTTAGATTTTAGACCACGGATGTCGAACTTGTGTCTCTCCAGCTGCTGCAAAACTAATATCCCAGAATGCTCTGATAGTTGGAGGATGTCCAGGTATGATAGGAGTTGTAGTTTTGCAACAGCTGGAGGGCCACGAGTTTGACATCCTGTTATTTAACAGCCTTTATGTCCAGCTAACCTGGGTCACGTAACACACGGGTGACACCTCACTGCTGTGGCCACGTTACCTCCTTCAAACTGGATGTTGAAGCAGGAGACTCGAGACCTCTGACGCCACTTGGAGTCCAATGGAGCCGGATCCTAGAGAGTGGGCATCAGGTATGCAAGATTCCCACCACAGCTCTGGCCATGCACAGAAGGTCGCCAGAGGTGAATAACCTCTTTAAAAAGAAAGCCAGAAAATGGAGCAACTCTTTACCACAAATCTACGTCTGCTCATAGCCAGTGTAGATTTCATTTTATGACTTTTAAGCTTTTTGGAGTGTGCCAAATTTATTAAGAGGCAATGCACCTTTTTATTAAATATAAACTTTCTTTTTTCAAAGTCTGATGTAATACATGTCGTCCTTAGCAAATGTGGGCCATAATTATCAGATATGGAGTTCACGGAGTTCATGCAGCTTACACATTTACGTTGCTTGTGTGAGGAGGGTCATTTCAGAATAAAAATACATGAAAATATACCTTGCAGATGACAGACATCTATAATAACATTCTCGTGCTTTTACTGAAATCTACTGACGCTTCTAACCTGAAAGGTCACACTGGAGAAAGCATATTAACAGAGGTCACAGGTTAGACATAGGAGGAGGATTGTGTACGTTTGGCAGTGTTTTGGGTGTTTTCCTACATTTCATACAGCGTCCAGCATCCATGCGTCCTCGGGGACAGGCAGGCTGATTGAACAAGTCCACGTAAGAGCATGTGTATTGAGGAAAGTCCTTGGCAAACAGGTCTTGTTTATCTGGGTGAATTAAAGTCTGTGTGTTCCTGTCATTTTGAGGTCATTTTGATTGCGTTTCGTCCACTCCATAAAAGCAGTAATAAACCGACTGGGTCACGCTTCTAGAAGGTACTTGCAGTAATATGGCCGAGTCAAATGTAGATGCAGATTTTCAATGCTGCCATGGGTACTTGGTGGAGCAAAAAAAATCTTGATCCGATTCTTTGAGATGCCCATTAAGAAGGATCCAACTTTTTTCCCCAAATTTTTATTAGATACATCAATTTCTTGTCTGTAGTGCAAAAAAAACCAACAGTAATGTCTGATTTCATTGGCTATATTTATGGTCTGTCCTTAAAGGGGTTGTCCGGGTTCAGAGCTGAACCCGGACATACCCTTATTTTCACCCCGGCAGCCCTCCTGAGCCTGGCATCGGAGCATCTCATGCTCCGATGCGCTCCCGTGCCCTGCGCTAGATCGCGCAGGGCACAGGCTCTTGTGTTTACAATAACACACTGCCGGGCGGTAACTTCCGCCCAGCAGTGTGTTCGGTGACGTCACCGGCTCTGAGGGGCGGGCTTTAGCTCTGCCCTAGCCGTTTTACTGGCTAGGGCAGAGCCAAATCCCGCCCATCAGTGCCGGTGACGTCACCGGGGTTCCTGTCAGCCCCATAGAGAGCCCCGGTACGTCACCGGAACTCAGAAAAATGCCTTTGCCCTGCGCGATTTAGCGCAGGGCAAAGGAGAGCATCGGAGCATGAACTGCTCCGATGCTCATGTCAGGGGGGCTGCCGGGGGGGAAATGGAGGGCTGTCCAGGTTCAGCTCTGAACCTGGACAACCCCTTTAATGTAATATGCACCTATATATTGGCGCTATATAAGCCATAGGAAATAAATATATTGTGGCCTCGTGGACCCGAAATGCAGATTTAATGTTTTTTCTTCTTCTCCTCGATGGATGGTTCTAAAGCAGCAGCTGTCGTGCAGTATAAAAGAGCAGGAGGCAGATCACTTTGTATCTACTGTCCCCATATCTGAACAGCTGTACCCTTTGTGTTTCGCCTGAACATGAAATGGAAGCAGCTGAAATTTGACACAGATCTCCTGTCCCCATTTTTAATGGAAGTTTCTTTCCCCCCTCACATTGATACTCCTCTTGTGTGCCTTTTTTTATGTGTTGCAGTTGGTAAAATAGCAAGGGATCACGGAGTGTAACAAAACGCGCCCGCCAACATTTGGTCTCTAACATAAATGAGTTTCCTATTTTAGGAAATAAGAGTCACTATTGAAATTGCTTTATTGTAGTTGCACAGTTTGGTACAATGTTAGCCAGTTGGTATAGGCACATCAAGGTGGAATTGTGAAAAGCTCTACTTCATGGTGGATGTGGTCACTGGGGCAGTTTAGAGACGTGAGTAAGGCGAACGCCGTAATAAAGAACTCCTGCAGAAAAATGTATTCTCTGACCTGCTAGAAAGGTACATGATGTAATATGTAATCTTTTTTAGCAGTATCTGTGGACAGGAAGTCAGTTTCTCTATGTATTCCTATGGGAGCCTCACTCTCAGTCTTATAGGAATGAATAGAGAAGTAACTGGCTTCCTGTCCTGTGTGAGTTGGTCACATGACATAGCTGAGAATCAGAAGGGAGGGGCTAACTCACAAATACAGTCACTAATGAGAAGATTACATTCATACCTTTCTAGCAGGTCAAAGAATTAAAATTGTTTATTTCAGGAAAGCACCCGATGTATAATGAAATATAATGTATCCATAGGACTCCATTCATCAGAAAATGGTCTGTTTAAATCAAGTTTTTCTTGGCTGCCCTTTTTAAGGAGCCACTTCTTGGTCTGTACAGATCACTTTACTGCAGTTATCTGCTTATTACAGGCAAGATTGCAATGACAGATATCACCTCCTTATAGATAACACAGGATCCACCACCCACAATAGGGGATATCGCAGCTTATCAGCTCCCTCCTGACCTCTGAACAGAGCATGCTTAGAAAACTCTCTCATAGAAGTCAAAGAAGCCCCCCTATATCTGGTGTGTCTATGACTCCTGGTGGCTGCTGTAAAGCTCATTTTAAATGCTGTAAAGAACAGGCAAGATGGCTGCCCCAGAATCATGTTCAGGAATGTAAAAAATCTGTAATCAGAAAATAAAAACATTAGAAATAAGAACTATTTGTCCCTATCTGGTTTTTACTGGCAACAAAAAATATAGGTGGCACATAAAGTTGAGGTATAGAAAAACAGGCACAATGTTTTAGAGCCTGTGTTTTGGGGCATGATAAAAAAAATATATAATGTATATGATTTTGTAAAATATCTTTTCATACCTTTTCCATAACCATGGAGAGTGTACATAAATATATTTCTGCAGATACTGTATTTTTCTTCCTGTTGGTTGACTCTTTTTCTCACCATCTACATGAAGCGTTGATCTAATGATGCTCCGTGTCTAGTGACCGAGAGAGAAGCACATGACATGGCAGGTTGACAAATGAAACTATTTGTTCTATTGTCCTTAAATTAGGCAAATAGAAAGGACATGACAGCGTTGGTTGCCCCCTGTCAAAATGTGTTTGCGTACAGCTGAATACTGCCCACTTTCAGATCAGTAAGACTGGTCAGGAGCAGCCTGGCCTCTGGAATAAAATTCTGCCCTACCTAAAAATTGAGTGGTCTAGGACTATTGACTACTCAACAGTTCAGGTACTGGTAAAACCGCGTCTCCATACATGAGTGGGTCTGTTAGAAATGATATAATTTAATCAATTTTTAGCAGATGTCCATGTTTCTTCATAACTTGTGAGCTGTAGAAGGACATGAAGACACAAGTTGGCCACACTAGCTGCTCTTGAAGATATAAGGGATGCTTAAAGGGGAATTCCCATCTCGGACATTGAGGTATATTGCTAGTATATGCCCCCATTGTACGGGTCCCACCTGCACCTGTCTCTAAAACGAAGCCAGCAAATTGTTCCTATTGCCCCCACCCCCAAAAATAATCGGCTATTTTCAGAATTCCCATAGAAATAAATGAGAACGAACCTCGTTTGCGCGGCCACGGCTTCCAAATTCTATGGGGCGGATGGAAATAGGTAAGACAGCAGTCAGCTATTTTTGGCAGCCCCATAGAAATAGATGGCAGGTGTGCATCCGCGGTGCGCCCTCCTTCACTTTGCTGACTAGGTTTACGAGATAGGTGCGGTTCCCACCGCTGGGATCTGCACCTATCAGACAATGGGGGCATATCCTAGCAATATACCCCATTGTCTAAGGAGAGAATACCCCTTTAAAGAGGACCTTTCATCTGAAAATAGTGTGTTAAATTATTATACGACCTTATGGGGCTGCTGCCACAGATGTCCGGACCCTTTTTTTTAAAATTTATATATATATTTTTTTTCAAATGGACCGCCCCATTTGCCCGCTACGCTCCCCGTTAGTTTTGTTGCATCATATGCAAATGAGGGGACAAATTTATAGTAGGTGGTGTTCTTTTCGTTCTGGTGGGCGCGGTTATCCTCTCCTTGGCAGCGAGCGCATCCAGCGGCCGAACGGGGGGTCCATTTGGAGAAAAAAAAGTGTCCAGACATCAGTGGCAGCAGCCCCATAAGGTCGTATAATAATTTAACACACTATTTTCAGATGAAAGGTCTCTTTAAATACAGTGATGCTTTATGGCCGCTTGTTCTGTGAAGATTTGGCGTATTAGACTATATTGTGGTGCAGCACTGCATGGCATGTACTAGCGTCGCTCCATTCTTATATCCTTCTATTCTGTCTGACAGTTGTGAATACTGTTTCTATCCTCTCTGCCTTCTATAGTTGGGTACATAGATTTGTCATTTTAATATACAGCCATTGCAGTACATTGCATAGTTAGGACCCAGTGATGATTTTTATTTGTTTTCTTGGAAACGTGGGGTGTTCATCTGTTTATAGGTGCACATCTATGTGCAATCCTGACAAAGCTGCTGTCCACGCAGTCTGTATCGCTACAGAGCCTCAGCAAAACCATTAAAGCCAATGGTATCTGTCAGTGACCTTTTGGATCCATTGAGCGAGGATCCATGTTTCATTAGAATGTCTTTATTGATTTTCTTTTTGTACTGCTATACTGTGATGTTTGCATTTGCCAGTGTAACATCATTACTTTTGTTGGTAGTGGTCATATTTAAAGAGGGCAAAGCAGGCTGTATAGGGTCGGGGGAGCTGAGCAGACCGATACCTGGGAAAAGATTGAGTATAACCTGTAATTTACTCCTTTGCTTTCCTGCTCATTCTGTCCTACCTAGTGACTGGCAGCCCATTGATACTGGTTAGTATAGGACCACCCACTGGACTCTTAAAGGGGTTGGCCGCTTTCTGGTTACTGTTCACCAGTATGTTTGTGAGATGATTATATGGCACTTACTAATATATTCTTTGTTAAAATTCTGCACCATTTTCTATATTTTATAAACCATGATCCCTTATTTACAAAGTCTTTACTACTGTCCACATAGAGGTCCTGTCCATAAGATGGTCGCTGATTGAGGGTCATTTGACTAGGCAAATCATCTCGGTGCGATGTCTCCTCCATTAAAACACACTGCACCTGCACTAAACTCCCAACAGAACAAGTGCAGTGGCCATCTTATGGACAGAACCCCTGTGTGGACAGCACAAAAGACTTTCTAAACAAGGGGGCAAATATGGAAAATGGTGCACAGTTTCAACAAAGGTTGTATTGGTAATTGCCCTATACAGTCAGGTCCATAAATATTGGGACATCGACACAATTCTAACATTGTTGGCTCTATACACCACCACAATGGATTTGAAATGAAGCGAACAAGATGTGCTTTAACTGCAGACTGTCAGCTTTAATTTGAGGGTATTTACATCCAAATCAGGTGAACGGTGAAGGAATTACAACAGTTTGCATATGTGCCTCCCACTTGTTAAGGGACCAAAAGTAATGGGACAATTGGCTTCTCTGCTGTTCCATGGCCAGGTGTGTGTTATTCCCTCATTATCCCAATTACAATGAGCAGATAAAAGGTCTAGAGTTCATTACAAGTGTGCTATTTGCATTTGGAATCTGTTACTGTCAACTCTCAAGATGAGATCCAAAGAGCTGCCACTATCAGTGAAGCCATCATTAGGCTGAAAAAATGTGTGAGTGATGGGAAGAGAAGAGTATGGAGAAGGAAAGGAACTGCTCATGATCCTAACCATACCACCTCATCAGTGACGCATGGTGGTGATACTGTCATGTCATGGGCATGTATGGCTGCCAATGGAACTGGTTCTCTTGTAATTATTGATGATGTGACTGCTGACAAAAGCAGCAGGATGATTTCTGAAGTGTTTCGGTCAATATTATCTGCTCATATTCAGCCAAATGCTTCAGAACTCATTGGACGGCGCTTCACAGTGCAGATGGACAATGACCCAAAGCATACTGCAAAAGCAACCAAAGAGTTGTTTTTTTTAAGGGAAAGAAGTGGAATGTTATGCAATGGCCAAGTGAATCACCGGACCTGAATCCGGTTGAGCATGCATTTCACTTGCTGAAGACATAACTGAAGGGAAAATGCCCCAAGAACAAGCAGGGACTGAAGACAGTGGCAGTAGAGGCCTGGCAGAGCATCACCAGGGATGGAACCCAGCGTCTGGTGATGTCTATGCGTTCCAGACTTCAGGCTGTAATTGACTGCAAAGGATTTGCAACCAATTATTAAAAAGTGAAAGTTTGATTTATGATTATTATTATGTCCCATTACTTTTGGTTCCTTAACAAGTAGGAGGCACATATGCAAACTGTTGTAATTCCTACACCGTTCACCTGATTTGGATGCAAATGCCTTCAAATTACAGCTGACAGTCTGCAGTTAAGGGCCCTTTCACACTTGCGTTGTCCGGATCCGGCGTGTACTCCACTTGCCGGAATTACATGCCGGATCCGGAAAAATGCAAGTGTACTGAAAGCATTTGAAAACGGATCCGTCTTCAAAATGCGTTCAGTGTTACTATGGCAGCCAGGACGCTATTAAAGTCCTGGTTGCCATAGTAGGAGTGGGGAGCGGTATACTTACAGTCCATGTGGCTCCCGGGGTGCTCCAGAATGACGTCAGAGCGCCCCATGCGCATGGATGATGTGTTCCATGTTATCACGTGATCCATGCGCTTGGGGCGCCCTGACGTCAGGATTTTTGGCCGGAGCAAAAAGCACAGCATGCTGCGGTATTTTCTTCGGCCAAAAAACGTTCCGTTCCGGAACTGAAGACATCCTGATGCATCCTGAACGGATTTCTCTCCATTCAGAATGCATTAGGATAAAACTGATCAGGATTCTTCCGGCATAGAGCCCCGACGACGGAACTCTATGCCGGATCCGGACAACGCAAGTGTGAAAGGGCCCTTAAGAACCTCTTGTTTGTTTCCTTTCAAATCCATTGTGGTGGTGTATAGAGACAAAAATGTTTCTGTATTCAGAATGGTATTATTTTTCCTTATAACCATGTTATAAGGGAAAATAATACAAACTTCTGTGAAGAAGTTCGGGTTTGGGTACCAAACATGCCGATTTTTCTCATGCACGTGAAAGCGCATTACAATGTTTTGCACTCGCGCGGAAAAATCGTACATTTTCCCGCAACACACCCGCATCTTATCCGGGCAAAAAACATGACGCCCGTGTGAAAGAGGCCTTAGGCCTCTTTCACAAGAGCGTGTCCTGATAAGGTCCAGATGCGTTGCGGCAAACCCGCGCGAGTAGGTACGCAATTGCAGTCAGTTTTGACTGTGATTGTGTTCCGTTGTTCAGTTTTTATCGCGCGGGTGCAATGCGTTTTGCACGCGCGTGATAAAAAACTGAATGTGGTACCCAGACCCGAACTCCATTACAGAAGTTCAGGTTTGGGTTCAAGGTTGTGTAGATTGCTATTATTTTTCCTTATAACCATGTTATAAGGGAAAATAATACAATCTACACAACCTTGAACCCAAACCTGAACTTCTGTAATGGAGTTCGGGTCTGGGTACCACATTCAGTTTTTTATCACGCGCGTGCAAAACGCATTGCACCCGCGCGATAAAAACTGAACGCAATCGCAGTCTCAGGGCCCAATTGTTCATCAGAATCCCAGTTTTTTCAAGCTGTCAGCCTGGATCCTGAGAGCGAGATCTTGAAAGGCCTCTCGGACAAGGTTATTAGTACACTAAAAGCTAGAAGGAAAAAGGTTACCTCAGCTATCTACCTTAAAATCTGAAGATACTGTAGTTGGTTAGAGGATACTTCCCCGGATATGTCATCCCCATGTATCCAGAATATCTTGGATTTCCTTCAGAAAGGATTAGATCTGGGCCTTAAACCAAGTACTCTCAAAGTCCAGGTCTCCGCCCTGGATGCATTCTACAATTTTAATCTGGCTAATCATAGATGGATAAGAAGATTTATAAGAGCCGCTTCCAGATTGAGACCATCCTCAACTCCTAGGACCCCTCTCTGGGACCTAAACTTGGTTCTGATGGTCATTCAGATAAACAGATTTTCAGCACAAAGGAGATAAAATCTTGCATGTTTTTTATTGAATATTCCTAACGTACACACAGTGCAGTATAAGAGGTCCCTCCATGTCCCTAGTCAGACCGACATGTTTTGAGCCATCCGGCTCTTAGTCATGACTAAGAGCCGGCTGGCTCGAAACATGTCAGTCTGACCAGGGGCATGGAGGGACCTCTTTCACTGCACCGTGTGTGCGTTTGGAATATTCAATAAATAACATGCAAGATTTTATCTCAATGAAGTTTACGCTAAGCTGACCTGGCTTTTCCGTCGTACGACTGAACTGGTGAGCTGGATTTTCATTTATTTATGCATTGGTTCTGAGGGGTCTGACGAAGTCTCCTTTTACCCCTACATCAGATATTTCCATAAAACACCTTTCATTTAAAGCAGCCTTCCTTATAGCTATACAGCTAGACGCCTGGGGGAAATTCAGGCCCTCCTGTAGGGAACCCTCTCTTACAATATGTCCTGATAGGATTGTGCTTAGATTAGATCCTGGCTTTCTTCCAAAAGTAGTCTCTGACTTCCATAGAGACCAGAAGATAATCTTACCTTTTTGCCCGGATTCTCAAAACCCGACAGAAGAACATTTTCATCTCCTAGATGTCAGGGAAACAGTTATAACCTCCTAATTCAGTTTTCAGGTCAAAACAAGGGAAAGAAGGTTTCCAAAGCCTCTATAGGATGTTGGATAAAGAACACAATATCCTGTTGTTACTCCCTAATGGGTCTTACAGGGCCTTCTAACATTAGAGCCCATTCCACCAGGGCAATGGCCTCTCCCTGGGCTGAAAAAGCTGGTGTATCTCTTGCCAAAATTTGTAATGCCGCTACTTGGTCAAGTATAAATACGTTCATTAAACATTATTGTTTAAATGTCTCTGCTTCTGCAGACCTGACCTTTGGCCAGACTTTTCTGCAAGCAGTAGCCCACCCTACGGTTTTATCTGGTAGTTCTCATGTGTAGCCATGGTGGATGAAATGGAAAACTGGAGTTAGACTTACCGGTAATTCTGTTTCCTTGAATCCACCATGACGGCTCGTATATTCCCTCCCTAAAATGGAGTATGAAGTAATACTTAAATTAAAAAAGTTAAAACTAAAAATTATTCTCACACCTACTTGCGTAATTTGTAAACACTGACAGGTGAGTATGGGTGGTGGCTTTTAAACTGTGTGTTCCTGCCCCTATAGAGGTCAAGGGGTCAATCTCATGTGTAGCTGTCATGGTGGATTCAAGGAAACAGAATTACTGGTAAGTCTAATGCCGTTCCCCCCCCCCCCCCCCCCCCCCAATTTTTTTTATCACTATCAAAACGCAAGAAAAACTATACATATAAGGTATCGCCAGATACGTACTGACCTGTAGAATAAAAGTAACTGGTCAGTTTTATCGTACTTCGAATGTCGTAAATAAAAAACCTGTAAAATTGTGGTGGAATAGCTTTTATTTGCAATTTCCCCCCATTTGGAATTTTCCCCCCGCTTCCCACTACATAATATGCAATATTAAATGGTGGCTTTGGAAAGTACAACTTGTCCCTCATAAATCAAGCCCTCATATGGCTATGTGAACAGACAAATAAAAAAGTTATAGCTCTGGGAAGGCAGGGATCGCAAAACGAAAACGCAAAAAAAATAACTAAAAAAACTCCGGGGGGTGAAAGTGTTAGGTTTTTTTTTTTTTTTTTTTATACATTTTTTTTACTTGTAATAATTTAAAACCCATTCTGGCTTTCCCTCCAGTTCCAAATGTTGTGCTTGCTCTGGAGTAGCCATGGTAACATCTTATCAGGTGACTGTCACACTAATGAATGTCCATTCAGAGATGATGCTTCCATGGCAACCCCAGAACAAGCGGCAGTATAATTACTTCCAATTGTCCTAAATTCTTTAGAAGTACAGTAATGTATCAGCAAGCAAAAGGTTCGTCATGCTAATAGCCTTAAAAAAGCATAAGGGATTAGTCTGCCTTTACTCTGCTTTCTTCAAGCCTATGTATCACGTGTTTGGTTAGCGTAGATATCAGTGTGATGACTTTTTTTTTTTTTTTACACTGGGGCAAAACCTAGACGTAACAGTATTCAGGTTGTGCTCAGGGGGATATAAGAATGCATCCCAAAAATTGCAAGAAAAGGCCTCCTGACATTATTTATGTTGTATTTAAAACTTAATTTCTCTTTACTCCAGCAAAGTTATCTTTTTGTTATATATTAGTTATTTCTATCGTTTCTGGTGGAAAATGCTATTACTTGGGTTCACTTAAGGCTGGATTCACACATCCACATTTTGCCCCACAATTTTAACTGATCTGAACTCACAGCATCTTGGGGATCTGTGATGCCGTGAGTTCAGGTAAGTTAAAGGGCATCTGTCAGCAGATTTGTACCTATAAAACTAGCTGACCTGTTGCGAGTGCGCTTGGCAGCTTCTTAGCAATGCGGGCACATATGAACATGGGACCAACACAGATGCCTTCAGCTGCCAAGCGCACATGTAACACGTCAGCCAGGTACAAATCTGCTGACAGATTCCCTTTAAACCCTTGGTCGGCCCCTAACAGATCAGATTAATACAGATGTTTAATACATCAGGAAGACAGATGTGTGGATCCCAGTTACACAGGCAAACACGCTTTAAGAGGCTCTTTCCTCATCATTGCTGTGTGTAAGCACGTTCCCGTGATCGGCTGACAAATAAGCAGACGCTCCTTTGTCTTTGATAGCATCTTTTATGCAAGCAGAAAAATCCTTGGTTGTCAGCAACACATTTCGCCTTGTAAACAGAGATGTGCCCGAATGATGGGTAGTGCGATATAACGATTGCTCCATGTAAATGTCGCTAGTGACTGGGTCTTCAGTCTCTATCCCATCGGCATTCATAATCCTGGTAACACACATCAAGTGCATAGATCTGTATGTTATGTGTGCATTTATGAATACCCACTTGTGCTTTTTGGTCTAAGTATTGTCATTTTACTGTTGTCACTGATTGGTGCAATGGTCATGGGTGTCAGGCTGTTTTTGCGTTTTTTATACACCTCTTTAATGTGTATCACTTTAGTTATATGGGTAATAAGATGAAAAGGTCTAATACAGGACGGGGTTTAGACAGCTGATTGGGATTGTGTTACAGAAATGAGACATGGCAGTGCTGCAAACATGCCTAGTAATGAAAACATTAGCGAAAGGTCATGTTTCATCCATGTTTCACGGACCATTTATAGGAGAGGCTTTGAAAATTAACTTTCGGCTGTGCAGTGTCCGTGGAACATGGATGACACACGGAGAGCAAAAAACAGACTCGCGAACCAAACACATTCTTTATGGATAAACCCCTGATAATCTTATCATGGACTTCATATCGGACGTGTGAATAAAGCCTTAGGCTACTTTCACACTAGCGTTCGATCGGATCCGTTCTGAACGGATCCGCTCATATTAATGCAGACGGTGGCTCCGTTCAGAACGGATCCGTTTGCATTACCATGAACAAAAAAAAAAAAAAAAAAAAATATTTTTTTTTTTTTTTTTTTTTGTTCATGATAGTGCAAACGGATCCGTTTTGACTTTACATTGAAAGTCAATGGGAGACGGATCCGTTTGAAAATTGAGCCATACTGTGTCAACTTCAAACGGATCCGTCCCCATTGACTTACATTGTAAGTCTGGACGGATCCGTTTGCCTCCGCACGGCCAGGCGGACACCCGAACGCTGCAAGCAGCGTTCAGGTGTCCGCCTGCTGAGCGGAGCGGAGGACAGACGGAGCCAGACTGATGCATTCTGAGCGGATCCGTATCCACTCAGAATGCATTAGGGCTGGACGGATCAGTTCGGGGACGCTTGTGAGAGCCTTCAAACGGAACTCACAAGCGGAGCCCCGAACGCAAGTGTGAAAGTAGCCTTAGTTGTATGTGTCTACAAAATCTGCACGTCTGCTGGGGTGCCCCCAGCTTGGGTACGCTGTGCCAGGTTTTTTGCATGTTTTGAACCTTAAAGGGGTTCTCCTGGAATGTAAAAAATGAAAATACTTTTTTTTTTTTTTTTTTTTTTTTTATAAATTTCTTAATTTTGTCAGAGGGAAGACAGTGTACAAATATATATAAAAAAGCATATTACATATACACTACATCTCAAGTTATATATTCACAATTGTGTACATAATGCTAAAAATAACACCTCGGCCTAATTGGCAAAGAAAATGAAAATACTTAAATATTACTTTATTATAAATATTTTCCCAAATACCTTTCATTAGTTATAATGGCTCATTTTGTCTGGGGAGCAGTCATTAGGAGATATTAAATGGCCGCCGTCCTATTAGTACACACAAAACCTGTCCTAATCACAGAGCAGGACAAGTTCTATCACAACACTGAGGTAAAGAGCTGTCTCATCCTCCTCTCCTTGTTGGGGATTATGATCCTGAATACAGCTGATAAGATCTTCCACTGAATCTCTGTAGGATTGGAGATCATGAGGAGACATGAAGTACAGAGAGGACGAACAGCACAGACTGTGGTAATGTGGGGCTGTGGTAATGGAGACTGCATACAAGTGCTGCTGCTCATCAGCCATATCCCCACCCTCCTCTCTGTACTTCATGTCTCCTCATCCCACAGAGATTCATTTTATCATCTGTATTCAGGAGCATAATCCATGACAAGAAGAGAAGAGGATGAGGCAACTCTTTAGCTCAGTGTTGTGAAATAACGTGTCCTGTGTGATTAGGACAGGTTTTGTGTGTAATAGGACGGCAGACATTTTATTTCTCCTAATAATTGCTCCCTGGACAAAACGAGCCGTTATAACTAATGAATGGTATTTGAGAATATACCGGTATTTATAATAAAGTAATATGTACCGTATTTTGCGCCGTATAAGACGCACCGGCCTATAAGACGCACCTAGGTTTTTGAGGAGGAAAATAAGAAAAAAAATATTTTGAACCAAAAGGTGTGCTTTTGGTGGGTTTTGAACTAATTGTGGTCTGTGGATGGCACTGTTATGGGGGATCTGTGGGTGACGCACTGTTATGGGGGATCTGTGGGTGACGCACTGTTATGGGGGATCTGTGGGTGACGCACTGTTATGGGGGATCTGTGGGTGACGCACTGTTATGGGGGATCTGTGGGTGACGCACTGTTATGGGGGATCTGTGGGTGACGCACTGTTATGGGGGATCTGTGGGTGATGCACTGTTATGGGGGGATCTGTGGGTGACGCACTGTTATGGGGGGATCTGTGGGTGACACTTATGGGGGATCTGTGGGTGACACTTATGGGGGATCTGTGGGTGGTTCTTATTGGGGTCTCTGTGTATGACACATATATAGCATCTTATGCAATGTGTCATCCACAGATCCCCTCCATAAGTGTCCCTGTAGTGAATGACCCTCAATACAGGGCTGGGGGCCGGCATCTGGCTTTATAATGACAGCGGGGCCCGTGCAGTGACTGTATTCTACTACACGGGCCCCGCTCACTGTATAATCGTATGTCTAACAGTAAATAGTTATGTGCATAATCGCATAATGAGCGGAGTACTTACAACTACAAGCGCTCGCCGAGAGGAGGGAGGAGGCAGGAGGCAGGCCGGGAGGACAGGCGCTGGCAGCGTGAGTCATACGTCATGCGCCCACGCCGCCTGCTTCATTCATAAAGTGGGCGGCGCAGGCGCGTGACGTATGACTCACACACTGCCAGCGCCCGTCCTCCCAGCCTGCCTCCTCCCTCCTCTCGGCGAGCGTTTGTAGTTGTAAGTACTCCGCTCATTATGCGATTATGTACATAACTATTTACTATTAGACATACGATTATACAGTGAGCGGGGCCCGTGTAGTAGAATAGTCACTGCACGGGCCCTGCTGTCATTATAAAAGCAGATGCCGGCCCCCAGCCCCTCCTCCCTCACAGCTGATGCACCCGCCACGCGGCATCGCGGCGGGTGTATCATTGAAAATCGCAAAATAATTTGCACAAAAAAATCGTGCAAAAATTTGCACGAAAATTCGCAAATCGCAAAATAAGCTGCATTCGCCGTATAAGACGGACTGCTATTTTCCCCCCACTTTTGGGGGGAAAAAAGTGCGTCTTATACGGCGAAAAATACGGTAAGTATTTATTTTTTATTCCCGCAGAACCCCTTTTACCTGAAAAAGTCTTCCCATTTGAAGTAGTGCTTCACAGGGGTTAAAATGTCTACATCTGTTAGGGCTGTATCACACGAGCGGCTGCCGTGCGTGACATCCGCTCCATGAATGACAGCCAAGACCCGATGCGGACAGCAGAAGCACGGAACAGTAACATGACTGATAATGCTCCGTGCCTCTCTGTGATCTCTTTAGTACGAAATCACAGTGACAACTTTATCTCACTGTGATTTTGTTGTAAAGAGATCACAGAGAGGCACGGAGCATTATCAATCATGTTAATGCTCCGTGCTTCTGCAGTCTGCATCGGGTCTTGGCTGTCATTCACGCAGCGGATGTCACGCACGGCATCCGCTCGTGTGAAACAGCCCTTAGGGTGTCCTGGAATCATTGTCTAAGGTAGTCTGATGCCCACATTGCCCCCAAGCTGTACCCTGCAGCTCGGCTTGTTCAGATTGAGTGCATCGTACAAACAGCACTGACGTCTGTAAAATCCTGATTTTCATTGTAGTCCAATGCCCTTGCCCTGTTACTTGTGAACCTTGTGATATCTTGTATCACACCCTAAATACCTGTTCTCTTTTTGTTACAGATCTATCAGAAATTGAGCCCAATGTATTTCTTCGTCCTTTCTTAGAGGTTATTCGTTCGGAGGACACCACTGGCCCCATTACAGGGCTTGCTCTGACCTCTGTGAACAAGTTTCTTTCCTATGCATTAATAGGTACGTATCTACACAATGAGGTTCAGGCTTTGTGGAAATCCATTGCTCATCATGTTCTTTCATCTAAAGACAGTTTGTTAATTTCAGTTTTACTTTTGATTTGCAGTACGTAAGAGGAGATTCTAGTAAGCTGTCCATGTCATACACGTACTGCCCTCTGGTGGATTGCTTTATTAGGGCAGCATGCTAAGAATTCTGCCACAAGACTTTAACTTAGAGATGACAAATCATATGCAGAGTGACGACCAATCTTCTGTTAGTTTATATGAAATAATCTTTATATAGCGCCACCATATTCTGCAACGCTTTACAATTCAGGGGGTTCATGTACAAAACAAAGGGCATCACAACGTAACTGGCTAATATATAACTGAAACACTGGGAGTTAAGGCCCTGCTTACAATCTATGTACCAGGTTGACATTTCTGAAAATGGTGTAGATAGGATAAGTTACTGTGATATATGGTCTTAAGTCACCAGTATCGGCCACACTGCTGACTGAGAGTGATTGTTTCCTTACAGCTAGGCAATACCTATGGCTTAATGGGCTCCGCAACCTCCGGCACTACAAGCTGAAACTACAACGCCCAGCATGCGCACTTGTTTGGCTGTAAATGGAGCATGCTGGGAGTGGTAGTTTCCCAATGGCTGGAGGTTGCTGACCACAGGTGTAGAATGTGTTTGTCTTTAGATTAAATGGAAGACTTGTAGGTAACACTGAGATGTTTTCTGTTCTGTAGATCCAGTCCACGATGGTACAGCTGAAGGAATTGAGAACATGGCAGATGCAGTTACACACGCCCGCTTTGTTGGCACCGACCCAGCCAGCGATGAGGTTGTGCTGATGAAAATCCTACAGGTAACTCGAGAGAGGGGACTGCATCCCCCCTGTCCTTATTCACGGGGCAATTAGATGAATTACTTAAGCTCTTTGTATCCTGTTACACGGAGACACAGGCCATGTTTTGACTCTGGAAGAGATTTGCGCCTAATGTTATTTTTAAACAGGGGTCTCATGTACCTGAAGTAAAAGCTTTTTCAAATAAAAGATAATTAAACGCTTCAATTAATTGATTTCAAGCATTTGTCAAGCTGCAGCAGAAAAAGTCCTGGGAGGGAGGGCAGAGAATGCTGAAAATCATCAGTGTAATTGAAAAAGGAGTAAGCGCAGGTTATCTGCTTACTATAGGATGCACACTCGCTTGTCTGGTCACGAAATAACCACCACGCTTTAGGCCCACTGGATTATGACTCTGGCTTTTTACGCTTTTGGTAAATGACAACTTTTCAAAGTTTATAGGAAAATGAATGTAACCAATGGTAGATATTTATGCACAAACCTATATTATTCTTGAACTATTTTCAGGTTTTGCGCACCTTGCTACTCACCCCAGTAGGAGCTCATCTGACCAATGAGTCTGTGTGCGAGATTATGCAGTCCTGCTTCCGTATATGCTTTGAAATGAGACTGAGCGGTAAGTACTTTCTGAAAGGTAGGACGCTGAAATGATGGCATGTATGGCTGGGTTCTTTTTTAGAATGCAAACATTTAAAAGCATAGTTTCATCTAGACCAGTGATGGCGAACCTATGGCACGGGTGCCAGAGGCGGCACTTGGAGCCCTCTCTGTGGGCACCCACACCCTGGAAAAAGTCTATGGTGTACCAATATGCCTTAGACTTTCCTGTCACTCATCAGTGCAGGGCGCACCATGAGCAGCACAGGTAGTGCACTGAATGTAGGCAGGATATTGTAGATAAATGAAACAGTACATGGAAGATATTCTATATTGGACTGTAGTATTCAAGGTAAATTGCTGTGTTGGCACTTTGCGATAAATAAGTGGGTTTATGTTGCAGTTTGGGCGCTCGGTCTGTAAAAGGTTCACCATCACTGATCTAGACAATGGAAACCCCTGACATTGGGAACGATCCTGTTACACCCTTTAAATTGAATGGGTGACCGTTTTCAGTGGGAATTCATTCAATAATGACCATGTACCCTAGAGGAATTGTCCTAATGGAGAGTAGCTTTAATAAAATTAAAAATAAATGCTGATAAGCAGAAGATTGTTGGGAAGGAAGCGTTACTTCCTGACAGTTCGGTGCGGGTGAAGCTCTTCATTTACATGCAGCAATCACCTCCACAGTATGAGGACGAGGGATCACTATTGCGATCATTCGTCTTCATACGGCTGCATTGTTTCTTGGCAGCGGATCGCTGTTTAGACCGCACGATCTGCTGCCCAGAAACGATAATTTAGGTCCCTGCACGAACAACAGTTTCACCCGATGAACAGACAGATTGTCGGCAACTAACGTTCCTGTGAATATCTGGGCGTCTAAAACCACCTTATGAGAGCCAAGCACGTTTGTTTCAATTCAGCCAGCTTCTGGATGCCATGTCTGTCTGGGGGGTCTTTGTGTTGGGGTCTCAGAGGTGGATAAATATCTGAAATAGAAATACTCTTTTAAGGGATCCTTCTCACACATATATGCTCTGGTGTTTTTTTATCACAAAAAATACGCCATACAGTATCTTCATTGTGTTATTTTATATCCTTTTGTTTTGTTTTTTAAGCAATGTGTGGAGAGAATGAAAAAACACCAGAAAAAATGTTGCTTCAATATGCTGCATTTTTTTTTTTTTACAATAAACAACAAAATACCCATAGACTTGTAGCAAACATCTGGCGAAGCAAAAATTCAGGTGCAAAATGACACTAAAAGTGCAAAATTGCAGAAAAACACCTCAATGTGTGAATCCAATCCAAAGTGCAGAAGGTCTGATTATAAGGGCACGGGAGGAGGCAAGCTTCAAGCATGGGATAAGTAGGAAGATACATTTCAGTAAACGGGCCTAAAGGTTTATGCACCCAACCAGTGTCTGTCTTCCAGCCCTTAGTGTCGGTGTTGCTACATCAGCTCCACAGCACCATCTGGTGTTCCACATGTGGCACTCGGCAAGTCAAGGGGTGAACGCTGGCCTGGTTTTAATAAATTTGCCGTAATCCTCTGTAAACAAAGACTGGAGGGGAGAGCGCTTGCTGAAGCCTCTTGATAATATCACACAACGTAATGACACCTGTGTTATTTGTTTTTGTCTTCGCAGAGTTATTGAGAAAATCTGCAGAGCACACTCTTGTCGACATGGTGCAGCTGCTCTTCTCAAGGTAAACCCTCTTGTGTTTGCCTGTGCCTTGCTGACACGGCCCCCTGAGGACTGGCATATTCTACACTTATATGGGGTCCACAGGCCAGGATGTGCCGATAGTCATCTATCTTGGAGTGTGGACAAAAGAAAATAAGAGTAGGACCTTGAGCTCATGCTGCTAAAACCCAAGTTCAAGGTTGGCTTGATGACCTGCAGATGAAAAAGTCATTTACAGTGATCAGGTCTTGGTTTTATGGGCCAGCCTTCTAATCTTTGATGGATCATTGTCTTCAAACATGTATGAATTTCCTCTGATGTTTTTGGCTGCCTTGGCTTTGTTTCCATTGTAAAATTTGAACTTATGATGAAAACTGAGCATGAAGAATGGGTTTGGTGACCATAAGATTTTTTTATTTTTTTATCGTGTAGCCTACACTGCTGTTCTTACCATCAAAAAATACAAGAACCCTGATCTTTCAGATCCATTGGGATTTGTTTAAATTGGATGGGTCATAGCTGTCAGGACTCATTTGAGAGCTGGAGCCATGATGCTAATTTCGAGCGGAGCCTTTTTTTTTTCAAACCTGGACTATCAAAGGGAACCTGTCAGCAGGATTTACACCTGTCAACATCTCCCACCACCACCATTTGTGATCTGAAGATACCTTTCTAAAGTTGTATCCATTATGAGATTGCAATTCTGCATACTTTGTAGAAGGTACTCGCATGCCCTCACAAAAGCAGACACTCTAAGCATGTACCAGTTTTCCAATGTACCACACAAGCACCATATATCATGCAGCCTGTGAGAGATGTCCTCCATGTCTGTCAGCAGACCTTGGGCTGACTTGGCGAAGATTGACTGGGACATTTAGTCCAAATCCACCTTGTGAAGCCTTCAGTTGTCATGGGAGATTTTCAAAGTATTTTTTGTATTGTATTATATTGTATTTTTATGCAGGGCCGCAGTTGACTTGTGGATACAACTTTAGAAAGATCTTTTGAGGTCACAAATGGTGGTGGGAACAGTTTATAGGGGTAAATTCTGCTGACAGATTCACTTTAAATAACGGAAGATAAAACAGCCGCAGAAGAATTTTATATGTTCCATTGTTGGTTTTATTAGGTTGTATGTTTTACCCCAAAATAAACTTCAGTACTAAAAACTTCATCAATAACGATTACTTACTTTGTGCTTTTATGCACAGATCCAATTTTGGGGTTACATAATGTGTGGCAGTCCTACTGTATATAGGCCCCTTAAAGAATGCAGATCGTTCGTGCATCCCACTTTACAAAATGGTAAAATTTCTTTCCTCTATTTGATTATTTTATCATGAAGAGATACACATGTAACTTTAGAGGAGGGAGCGAGGCGCATAGGTTCACCAGGCTGATATCGGTGATATACATAGAAAATTTGCGTGGCTGTCAACCGGTCACTAGAAATTTGTTAAGCAAAGTTTAAGTGGCATCTTGCGTGACCCGGCAAACTAAACAGTCACCAGCTGTGTCACCTTGGCCTTTTGTACTGTAGAGGTGAAAAGTCATATTTAGTCTGGATGTGATGAGGCTGAGAAGGACGATACCACTCATGCTTCCATACATATATTCATAGAGACCTATACTGCTAGCATTTAAGGGAACTAGCAACTTCTACAGTAGACAAAACATTTAGAAGGGTCGTCTTGGGGTAACCTTATATAAAACAAAAGGCCTGATTGTACAATGATCGCTCGTACAAATGAGTTCAGCCATTGCCATGTGTAGTCATGGCAACAAATGAAAACTGATTCATAATTTATGCTGGCCGAAAAATCATCATTGCTTGGCAGCCCATCCCTCATGTAAATGAGCATCAATGTGGTTGGCAAGATATATTGCATGGTATCTTCTTGGTTGAGGTGGTACCCAAACTGCAATAACACTGCACTGCCGGGCATAAATGGTGGATTTTTGGGAATCGGGCAAGGGAAATCTGGGGATGGAAAGTGGGAATCAAAAAAATATCAATTGGTCACAGAGAAGACCACTAAATGAGAAACCACCTATTGAATCAAGACAGGTATACAGAACCATCAGATAAGGAAGGGGTGAGAGACAGGGTCTGGGGAATCACACTAGGCAAATGTATCAGCGCCCTGTGTCTAATCTCTACCTAAATATGTTTTGTGTTTCACCCTATGTAGATAAAGAGAAATACACCTTTCTCTAAACGACAGGAATAAACATTGTAGAGATACGAGAGACCATAATGACTGAAACATATAACAATAATACATGTTCATCCAAAATGATAAGTCTCCACCTCTGACTCGTCTCCCTGTGGGGAAATGCCACCATTCATCAGGGAGCGACACCACATGTGAAAAAATACCCAAATATAGCAACAGGTACAGAACCAGAGTAAAAAAAAACCATAAGTACGATATAAACCTAAACATGCATGGTATAAATGCATAAAGCATACTTGCATGTCTTAGAGATGGAGAGTGACAGTGTAGATACTTGAGAAGTGATTAGTTGAGCATAGAGTTTGATGCAGGGGTTCATAATTTAACGGTACACCCCCTTACCCTGCTATAAATCCCTTTTTAGAGTACTTTCACACTAGCGTTTTATTTTCCGGCATTGAGTTTTGTCCTAGGGGCTCTATACGGGAAAAGAACTGATCGGGCATATCCCCATGCATTCTGAATGGAGAGTAATCTGTTCAGGATGTCTTCAGTTCAGTCTTTTTGACTGATTAGGACAGAGATAAAACTGCATCATGCTACGGTTTTATTTCCGGCCAAAAATCCGGAAAACTTGCCAGAATGCCAAATCCGGCATTTTTTTTCCATAGGAATGTATTAGTGCATTCAAAATACCGCAATGCCGGATCAAAAAATGTGGATCTGTTTTTCCGGATGACACCTTGAAAAGATGGTTCCGGCATTTCAATGCATTTGTAAGACTGATCAGAATCCTGATCAGTCTTACTAATGCCATCAGTTGGCATGCGTCTTTACGGCTCCGGCAGGCAGTTCTGGCGACTTAACTGCCTGCCGTAATCCTCTGCTGCAAGTGTGAAAGTACCCTAAGGCCACATCTTGAATATGAGATTGGGTTTTGGGCCCCACATCAGGAACTGGGTCAAAGGCGGGTGACCAGATTACCAAATAGGAAGAAGGGCCCTCTTATAACAAGAAGCTTGGAAATTGGGCTTGCTCATCTTGGGGAAAAAAACACTGTAGAAGTGATCTCATTTACACATACCAGTACAAAGAACTGGCACGTGATTTACATGCAAGATGTGGTGATGGCAGACACTATAACTACATGCTGAAATAATAGCAAATGGCACTGAGGTTTATAATTAATATATGATTGGGGAAGATTAAACTTGATGGACATGAGTTGTTGTTTTTTACTTGTATGGGTTTTACCCTTAAATTAGCTGTTTTCCACACTGTTCAAAACCAATTCTTTTATTTTGCCCAAAGGACAAAAATAAGTCTGACCTGGAATTTGCAATAGCAGGTTTTCCATTAATGATATGCCATTACAAATCAGGCAGGTGAAAAACTCCAAACTGCAACTGCAAAACACTGACCTTCAAAACTCAATTATCTCTGTGTGTCACGACCACAAGCTCCGGCTCATAATATAAGTGACGTTCTCACTGGTGCAAAATGCCAGCCTGATAGGGATAGAAGCTGATATTTCACTTTGTTTTCTTTATTCCCTTTAATGGGTTTTTAATTAGCATTGAAGGACATCTCCAAACACTATAGATGAAATTTCTCACTAATGTGTATTAACTATGCATTACTAGTATTTGAGTATTTTGCTTTATTTATGATGTATATGTACCGTATGTCAGATATGTTCTAACATGCTAGTTTTCTCTTTCAGGTTACCTCAGTTTAAAGAAGAATCGAAAAGTTACATGGGAACGAATATGAAAAAGGTATTTAAACTTTGTTTTTCCTAGGTTCTTGGCCTGGTCATATACTTTGCATGCCTTCCATGGTGTAGCTCGTGGTACTGGGATTTGTATTTGTGTGACTGTTATTGCTGTATTTTCCTTTATTTTTTATTTTTAATATATATTGTAGTTTTTCATTTTTCTTTACTTCTGTGAAACCCCCTGCGGATGACTGACTGCACAGTATAGGAAGAGAGCTGCCAATCAGCGGCAGACAGAGCCAGGAACGCTGCTTGCGCTGGATCTTCTCAATATTAATTAGATTCCCTTTAGAATTAAACTGTGTACCACCCTGAGAAGGAAATGATGCTTAATGGGGGGTTTTCCATTCCTTTACTATTGATGGCCAATCTTAAGGATAAGCCAATAATATCTGATCAGCCATCCTAATCAACTGTTTCAGATTGGCTGCGGCGCCGGTACTACACAGCTCCATCTATTGTGTAGTGGACAGAGCTGCTTACTGCAGCACTGCCCCCAACAAAGTGACCCCAGCAGGCTCCCTCTGATCAGATGTCGGTGGCCTATCCTGAGGTTAGGCCATCAGTAGTAAATGAGTGGACAACCCCTTTAAAACTTGTCAGGATCCTCCATTTAACATTACTAGTAAAGGTGAACTGAGCTGACCATTTATGTTCCATGTAGAATTATCCTTTGAAGGGGTTGGAAAAAGACACCGCCCATGGACAAATGTGACTTGTTTCTATAATAAAGAGTCTCCAAGGCCCCTTTCACACGAGTGACGTGAACGCATAGCAAACGCACTAAATCCTGACCCATTCATTTCAATGGGTCTGTGTACATGAGCGGTTTTTTTTTCACACATGCGTTGCGTGAAAAACACAGCATGTTCTATATTCTGCATGTTCTTATATCCTGGTCCCATAGAAGTGAATGGGGCTTCAGTGAAAAAACAAGCAATGCGATGCATTTTTCACTGATGGTTGCTAAGAGATGTTGTTTGTAAACCTTCAGTTTTTTATCACGCGCATGAAAAATGCATCAAAACACATTGCACCCGCGCAGAAAAACTTAATGCAATCGCAGACAAAACTGACTGAACTTGCTTGCAAAATAATGCGAGTTTCACTGAACGTATCCGGAGCCAATCCGTCACTCTCGTGTGAAAGATGCCTAAGGCCTCTTTCACACGGGCGCTGCGGGAACATGCGCGATTTTTCAGCGTGAGTGCAAAACATTTTAATGCGTTTTGCACACGCGTGAGAAAAATCGGCATGTTTGGTACCCAAACCCGAACTTCTTCACAGAAGTTCAGGTTTGGGATCGGGGTTCTGTAGATTGTATTATTTTCTCTTATAACATGGTTATAAGGGAAAATAATAGCATTCTGAATACAGAATGCATAGTACAATAGCGCTGGAGGGGTTAAAAAATAATAGTTAAACTTACCTTAATCCACTTGATCGTGCAGCCCGGCTTCTTTTACGGCTTCTTTTATGCTGTGTACAGGAAAAGGACCTGTGGTGACGTCACTCCGGTCATCACATGGGCCATCACGTGAGCCATCATCATGGTAAAAGATCATGTGATGACCGGAGTGACGTCACCACAGGTCCTTTTCCTGCACACAGCATAAAGAAGACGGAAAAGAAGACGGGCTGCGCGATCAAGTGGATTAAGGTGAGTTTAATATTTTTTTTTATGTTATTTTTTAACCCCTCCAGCGCTATTGTACTATGCATTCTGTGATCAGAATGCTATCTTTTTCCCTTATAACCATGTTATAAGGGAAAATAATAATGATCGGGTCTCCATCCCGATCATCTCCTCGCAACCCTTCCGTGAAAATCGCACCGCATCTGCACTTGCTTGCGGATGCTTGCGATTTTCACGCAGCCCTATTCACTTCTACGGGGCCTGCGTTGCGTGTGAACAGCCCCATAGAAATGAATGGGTCCTGATTCAGTGCGGGTGCAATGCGTTCAACCCACGCATTGCACCCGTGCGGAAAACTCGCCCGTGTGAAAGTGGCCTAAGTCGTCTTAAGGGCTCGTTCACACGAATGTGATGTCTATTGCCGTATTGCGGACCGCATCACGGATGTGGACCCATTCATTTCAATGGATCCGGAGATGCGGAACGGACGAATGGAACACTACGGAAGCACTACTGTTTGCGGAACGGAAGGATCACAGACCCATTCAAGTGAAAGAGTCTGTGATCCCCATGCGCCTGCCCCTGCATTGCAATTTGCGGTCCACAGCATGGGCACAGGCTTCACAAGTTTGTGTGAACGAGCCCTAAACCAAATACTGCATTCCATCTTATTTTACAATATTTAGGGTTTATTGAGTATCTAAGCAATCCTTGATTTACACTTGCGTCGCTCACGTAGTTCCGAGTGATGATTGTAACGTTCCGTGGAATATGTTGGAGCAATACTAAAAATGATTATTATTAGTTATCATATGTAATTGTCAGCTCCTCCTATTTTTATTTTATTTTTTCCATCTTCTTGCCACATTTAAATAGATTTTACAGGTAATGTTTAAAAAAGAAAATGGGTCGGGCTAAAATAGCAATTGTTACCCCACGAATACTCAGCCACTGCCATTCTAAACCTGCGCCATTTCCCACTGCCATCCACTTTTTTGAATTCCAGGCTCGACACACAAAAAATGAGTTGGACTACTCCCAGTTCAAGCCTTTTCCTGTGTGTTGAACCCAGGGCCCGTAAGTGAAGAGCAGTGGGGGATCAGTGAGGCAGCCACATACTCTTCCTATTTTTAAGATCCTTTCCTTCTTTTACCAAGGAAAAAGGGGGAGATTAATCAAACTGGTGTAAAAATAGAACTGGCTTAGTTGACCATAGCAACCAATCAGATTCCACCTTTCATTTTCCAAAGGATCTGTGAAAAATGAAAGATAGAATCTGATTGGTTGCTATGGGCAACAAAGCCAGTTCTACTTTGCACCAGTTTGATAAATCTCCCCCATTGAGTGTATAAAACACATGAAAACGATGGAATTATGCTTTATACTGTAATTCTACTGTGGTCCTCAAAATGTAATTAGTTTTTACTTCACTTTTGACATGTGATTCCTCCTTTACATTTTTCTCGGCTTTCAGGTTATGTAAATCTCCTGGGATCATATATGCCTTGATCTGACACTGGCAGGACTACTGTGCATAATATGTTGTAGCCCTCTTATTACTCTCCACCGCCGTGTTTCTTACGTTCTATCATGTGTGTGCCCTGCCCTTCTTAGACCTTTCTGTGTTTTCCTTTCTGTGTTTTTGATGTTTTGTTTTCATTCATACGTTTACCTGTTTTCTGCAGATCTCTTCATGTCTTCTCTGCAAACTGGACACTAATAGTGGTGAACAATCCAAAAACGTGAACCAGTTAGAGAGGGTACTACTTTTTAAGAGTTTAAAGGTCTCCCTTCCGTTCCTCCTAATCTGTACGGTGTGCAACTAAGACGCAGGAAGCAATTTCTTTCTTGTCGCCTGTTTGCTTTCCTTACATCCTCATTGTAACCCGTTAGCATGGCTTTTCTGGTGGATGCATGAGGCAAAAGGGCTTTGCTGTGTTTTGACTTACACACTTGAGATCTAGGTGGTCACTTTGTAGCTGTTACTTTTGGATTGTAGTTGCTAATCTGGACTTGATGAAACCGTCCTGCTTCCATATGTATTGGATACTAGCTATTACAAAGGGGGCACAAGTACCAGTCCTGTACAATGGGAAATTTCATTGGTCAGATAGATTTTGCAGAAAGAATGTTCTGGTTTGCAGGCACAAAAAGATTGAAAAAAGACCATGCAGTAAGTAGCTCCCCAATATAATGCCATTAATAAGAATAGGCAGAGAGGAGTGGAGAGAGGGAGTTTAATTTTGATGTAATTGCCATCTTTTATAGTGATCTGTAGATTATGACAGTGTATAGTCTACAAATGGGACATGGGCTTCTTCAGTTTATCCTCCAGAAGAAGTAAACTATCTATATTTTGTTTTTCTATGTAGATTTCTAGATAAGTCTATCAGCTTAAGGCCTCTTTCCCACGGGCGTGTGCGCCCGGTGGTCGTGCTGCGGCCGAATCACGGACCCGTTCTATCTTTTTGCGGAACGGAAGTACGGGACGAAACCCCACGGAAGCACCCCGTAGTGCTTCTGTAGGGTTCTGTTCTGTGGTACCATTCCGCATCTCTGGATTTGCGGACCCATTGAAGTGACTGGTTCCGCATCCGTGACCGTGCGGAATGCCCACGGAACAGCGCCCGTGTATTGCGGATCCGCAAATGTGGTCTGCAATACAGCAACAGGGCGCACACGCCCGTGGGAAAGAGGCCTTAATGGAATCTGGCAGTGTAAAGTGTTGGAAGAGACCCTGATTTGTCGATTTCGTAAAGTCAGTGTATATCTGCATGAGCCAAGGGCTGAGTCCTCATATTCCCGCCTCCCCTGATTGACGGTTCTCTCCCTATATTGATAGTAGCGGGTTGGGGAGCCGGCAGCTCATTCCCAGCTTCTACTCTCGCTGCAGCAGATAAAAAATGACCAAGTGAATCGGGGTCTCTGTCACTAGTTTATGCTAACCTCCAATAGGGCAGCATAAACCTGGTGACATTCCCTTTTAAGAAAAACTTTGATGTTCCACATTGTGTCCTCTTCATCCTGTAAAGAAGAGTTGCTTGAATTTTTCTGCAGCAATATTTTCATCATAATATAATGAAGAAAAACAAAAAAAGTGAATGGGTGTTTTTTTACGGCAAATAGTTTTAAAGGGGTCTTTGCTAAACAGTCCCCTTTCTGATAATTGAACCAGCAATATCGGCTGATTGCCAGATGTCTCTGCAGATGCGGCCTGTGAGTTCACAGTTTCATGATGCCTAATCATTTTTCTGCATCAAGTCCCTCCGGGTGGGAGTCCTTCTTTATAGCAGCTCTGGATAGTAGGGGTTGCTCCCCATCAGGGGTAATTATTCCCTCCTCTGATATCTATGTGCCCTAATTTAGATAGGGATTGTCCTAACGGGAAATCCCTTTTAAAAGTGCTACATGCCTAGAAGCCCTCTCATTGTGCTATTGAAAAGGGTTATCCCATGATTCATGTAAAAAAATGAAAATCATACTTAATCTAGTACATGACAACCTCTTTCTAACAAAGCTGTCGGATTCCCCCTAAAAACAAAACAAAAAAAAACAAGATTTATTTATTTTTAATAATAAAACCAGGCCGAGACATCTACTGTTATCATTGGTCAGTATTTAATTGAAATGGTACACTTAAGGCTACTTTCACATCTGCGTTTTTGCTGGATCTGTTATGGATCAGTAACAAACTCTTCCGTCACGATAATACAACCGTCTGCATCCGTTATGAACGGATCCGGTTGTATTCTCTCTAATTCAGAGAAAACTGATCCGTCACCATTGACTTACATTGTTTGTCATGACGGATCCGTCTTGCTGCGTGTCCCAGGACGCACTTAAAAACGCTGCTTGCAGCACTTTAGTGTGCGTCATGAGAACACAATGAAACAGAACGGAATACATTCTGGTGCATTCCGTACCCTTCAGTTCAGTTTTGTCCCCATTCAGTGACAAACAGAATCGTTTTCCCCCGCTACTGAGATTCTGTGACAGAACTCCATAGCGGAAAGGGAAAGCGTGAAAGTAGCCTAATTGTATTGGAAATCTCTCCCATGTTCTGTAAGCCCTTAGGCTGGGTATCCATGAGGCTGCAGAAAGTACCGTAATACCTCCGTCAACCAGTGATTGTGTGCTACTATTGGCCGTTGTGGGCGGGCGAGGTTACACCCATCTTGTGGAAACCTTTTATTTTATTTTTATTTTTTTCATTTTGCCCTCGTTGGATAGAAACAACTGAACCTGCTGAATCATATTTAAAGATTCCTCAGCCCACAATGCATATAGAAATATGTGCCATTTTGGGGACATCTGTTCATCCCCACAAAGCTCAGCGTCGGTGAGGATAGTGAATGGGAATGAGTGAACGCTATGATATATGTGAATTGAGCAGGCTTGATGTATATTGTGTTCTACACTACGATAAACTATTCCTTTTAGTTTTTTGTGTGTGTGTGTGTGTGTGTGTGTGTGGGGGGGGAGTTGAGATTTAAAAATGTCCTATAGATAGATATCCTATGTAGCAGGGGGACCTTTTTGCCTGCAGTATGTAGAAGAACATAGCAAGGAAGGCAGCATAGATTATCATTATTATTATTATTATTTTTTCTTCATGAAAATTTGGGGCAGATCTTAAATTGTATCTTAATTTCTGAGTTTTCCTAGCTATTGAAATGAATACCATGATCACGCTATTAAATACATTTGGAACCATGGAGTACCCTTCGAAAGTGTGCATGTTGTTGTGCCCTAACCTTCACGTCTTGGTGTGTCCATTAGTCCCCTGTCTGCGATCCGAATGTTTAGCTATAGGCTCTTTACATGAATGACTAATCATGGCTCGTGCCATTTTTTCTTGAGGCTTACAATATCTTTTGGAAAAACAAACGAGTACAGGTAAGGAGGCTTATAAATTACCGTCTCCCCTCCCCATAACAGTATTTCTGCACCTTGTGAGTTTGTGCGTTCTTAAACACCTATTTTACTGTATATAAAGTGCATTTAATGTTACCTTATCTGGGCCTCTGTATATTAAAATGCATATAAATAGATGGATAGCAAAGGGGCCCATTTAACTGTGTAGATCCTCAAACATAATGGACATCACATGGATGCTATCATTGTGCTGTCTGCATCCTCATGTCTTTTCTGCAAATTATAGTACATGGGGACAGACTGGGAATGTAAAGTGGCACTGGAAAAAACCTAAGAGTGGTCCCATATCGTAGGTGGGTCCAAATTGACAGAAGGTGGGGGCAACACAAGTAGAACAAAATACTGCCCCAGCAGAATTAAATAACACGGTACAGCACAAAATACTGCCCCAGCAGAACCAAATACCACAGTGCAGCACAAAATACTGCCCCAGCAGAACCAAATAACACGGTACAGCACAAAATACTGCCCCAGCAGAACCAAATAACACGGTACAGCACAAAATACTGCCCCAGCAGAACCAAATACCACACCACTGTGCAGCACAAAATACTCCCCCAGCTGAACCAGTCCGAGGGAGACTGACATTCGTCTTTAGCCTCTTCCATTTTCTAACAATTGCTCCAACAGTTGATCTATTTTCACCAAGCTGCTTGGCAATTGCCCCATAGCCCTTTTCAGCCTTGTGGAGGTCCACAATTTTGTCTCTGGTGTCTTTTGACAGCTCTTTGGTCTTGCCCATGGTAGTAGTTGGCGTCTGACTGACTGTGGGGTGGATAGGGGTCTTTAAAGAGCTCAGACAGGTGCTACTAAGTTAGATTAATGTGTGGCGTAGAGGTGGACTTTTTAAAGGCACAGTAACAGATCTTGAGAGCCAGAATCCTTACTGTTTCTCAGGTGTTCAAATACTTATGTTCAGCAGTGCATACGGGCGTCATGTTTTTGGCCCGGATAAGATGCAGGTGCGTCACTGGAAAATGCACGATTTTTCCGCGCGAGTGCAAAACATTGTAATGCGTTTTGCACGCGTATGAGAAAAATTGGCATGTTTGGTACCCAGACCCGAACCCGGACTTCTTCACAGAAGTTCGGGTTTGGGTTAGGTGTTGTGTAGATTGTATTATTTTCCCTTATAACATGGTTATGAGGGAAAATAATAGCATTCTTAATACAGAATGCATAGTACAATAGGGCTGGAGGGGTTAAAAAAAATTATATATATATTTAATTTAACTCCCCTTAATCCACTTGTTCCCGCAGCCCAGCATCTCTTCTGTCTTCTTCTTTGAGGATATTCACTGTGCTCATCACATGGTCCATCATATGATATTTTACCATGGTGATGGATCATGTGACGGACCATGTGATGAGCGTAGTGACGTCACTACAGGTCCTTTTCCTGTGCACAGCAAAGAAGACGACAGAAGAGAAGCCGGGCTGCGCGAACAAGTGGATAAGGTGAGTTAAATTACTTTTATTTATTTTTTTAACCCCTCCAGCTCTTTTGTACTATGCATTCTGTATTAAGAATGCTATTATTTTCCCTTATAACCACGTTATAAGGGAAAATAATAATGATCAGGTCTCCATCCTGATCGTCTCCTAGCAACAGGGCGTGAAAATCGCAGCACATCCGCACTTGCTTGCAGATGCTTGCGATTTTCTCACAGCCCCATTCACTTCTATGGGGCCTGCGTTGCGTGGAAAACGCACAAAGAGGAGTATGCTGCGATTTTCACGCAACGCACAAATGATGCGTGAAAATCAATGCTCGTGTACACAGCCCTATAGAAATGAATGGGTCCGGATTCAGTGCGGGTGCACCCGTGCGGAAATCTCGTCCGTATGAAAGGGGCCTAAGAATGGGAATGCACCTACAATGGGAATTTCAGACCCCTCCATGATTTTTAAGTGGGAGAACTTGCAAAATCGCAGGATGTTCAAATACTTCTGTTCCTCACTGCATATATTTTTTTATTGGAATAGTATCTTAAGTCTTGCTAACCTTCTGGTCTCCTCCCAGAAGTTTGTCTTGCTGCAGAAGTTGCCTAGCCAGCAAATCACCTGAAGCTTCTCGTGCACAGAAGTTTTGCAGAATAGGTCTTGGGTCTCTGCCAGCTGTGACTACCACCATGAGGTTGAAACTTCTGGTTGGAGATAATTTGTGAAACCATTTATGAGACTAAATTGGCAGTTAAGGAAATTTTTTAGATTTCCCTACTGTTAAAGTGGTTCTCCTGCTTTTACTAAAGGCCCCTTTACACTGCCCGATGGATCAGACAATTGTTGAGAGAGAAGCGTTCCTTCCCAACAATCACCTGCCCATACTGCGACCTCCTCCACAGTATGGGGAGCAGCCACAGCTAATGCCATCTCTCGTTAGTCTACTCTACAGAATCATTGTTTGCCAGCAGTAGAGTACTGTTAAGACAGCACAATCTGCTGCCGGCGCCGCCAAGAGATTATTTGGGTACAGCACTAAAGATCCTATAACCCGATAAAAAAGCTTTTTACTCGTTCATCAGGTAATCGGCGGCACCTTTACATTGGCAGATAATCATTGGGCAGTGTAAAGATGCCTTAAGTGATGGCTTGTCATCAGTATAGGCCATCACTAGCTGACTTCAATGGGAGCAGCGCTGTAGTAGTGAGCTCCTTCCACTACAAGGGTGAAGGAGCCTGCTCCGACTTCCAGCTACAAAACTACACCCAACCAGCTGATCAGCAGGGGTGCACAGTGTCAGACCACTTCCTTGTCTTACCACTGATCAGCTAGTGATCCTGCGGATAGGCCATCACTTAGGCTGGATGGACTACCCCTAATGCCAACCAGCTGAATAGCACAGAATGAAGGAGGCTGTGTCTATCATTTGACTATGGTGAAAGTGCATACTTCCCTAGCTTGATCTCCCCAACGCTGCAGTGTGAATGGAGTGGGCTGACCCTGGTGAATAATGTCACTAGTGTTAAGCAAATCGATCCCGTCAAAGTGGAATTCGATCCAAATTTCAGGATAAATTCTATTTGCTGCAAAGCCGAATTTCCTTGTGCTTTGTGGTAGTGAATTGTTTAACCTGAAATAGTGCAAATAAAAAAAATCATACTTGCCTCCTCCATTTGCTTGTGATGGTCCAGCCGCCGCCATCTTGCTTGACTATCTCAGCCAAAATCCAGTGCGTGGTGATTTCATACATTGACGGGGAACAGCGCGATCGCAGCTCGCTGTCATCGCACCCACTGCTTACAAAGAAACGTGCTTCATGACTAAGTAATTTCCCCTGCCTGCTCTGTTCCATAGAATATTATTGGCTCTTCCTACATATATGCCCAAAATGAGTTAGATTCTTATCTTCCAGCGAGAGCCGGTCTCTCAGTTCCTTGTAGTATCCACATATATCACATAAATACGTATACCATTCTGACGTCTCCTTCCAATTGGTACCTTTTATGGCATCTCTTATTGGACCCAAAAGGACAACGCTTTTTATGCATTTATAAACTTTTCATCCTATTAGAACAAACCTGACTGCTTTCTTCCTGAAACATCACCACACCTGTCAATGGTTCTCTCCATTGAAGTGAATGGTGCTGAGCTGAAATATGGACCTTTTTGTAGCCCTGTTTTTAGAAGAAAGCGGCAGCGAATTTGTAATCTTCTTCAACCCCCATGTTACTGCTCCGTTTTTGGTTAACCTGTGCAATACAGTTCTTAAATCTAACAATTCTTTGTCACTTGCTACCCATGTCTTAGCTTGTACTTGCAGGTGGAAGGCGGCTGGAAAGCATGTCTGGAAAGCCTTGCAGTGGTTAATACAAAGTGCTGCAATGTTAACATTTATGTGGTGTCATCTTCACAGCTGAAAATGAGAGCTGGTGCTAGTGACTCCTCAAAATGGAAAAAGCAGAAGAGATCTCCGAGACCCCCACGTCACATGACCAAGGGCACAGAATCTTCACACCAGCCTTTATCAAATGGCTCTTCCACAGGTAGTCTTTGCAGTGTAAATTATTGCCATTATTTTTACTTACTGTAGTATGAATAGCATCCCATACATGAAATTTTGCCTTGTATTCTGCAAAGTTTTTTTTCTTTTTAGCATATGTGTTTTCACTTTTTAGGGGGTATTCCTTTCATAGAGCCTCCCTCTCCAGATGCCACGTCTCCCATCTCAGCTGGTAGTTCTGAGGTATCGTCCTCTGTAGTCACCCCAACAGCCGACAGTGGAGTCAGCTTGTCGTCACAAGCTACATCAAAAGAAGATCTTTCGGAGGTGGATATTGCAAGTCCTGTTGCTGCTGCTCTGCAGTCCCCTGGAGATCTGTATCCATCAGAACCTCAAAGCCAGGATGAACAGAAGGTAGGCATTTCTGATGGTTTTATATCTTTATTGTATCCCACAAGAACACCATACTTGCATAGCATTAAATGGGCATGAGCAACGTTGTAGCATGTAACCTCAAAACCTTGTTCAAGGAAATATGTCACTTGATGAATTTTTAGTTTAGATTTCATAAGTTGTGTACTGTTACTAATACATGGATCCATTTTTCTGCATGCCATTTGAAGAATGAAGAAATCCTAGGAAGAAAAACACAATCTGCCTCAGTTGAATCCATCCCTGAAGTTTTAGAAGACAACTCTTCAATAGCTGACCACTCAGACTCTGCCTCTGTTCATGATATGGACTATGTCAATCCTCGGGGGGTTCGTTTTACACAATCTTCACAGAAAGAAGGTAAGCGGTAGAATGCTAGGGTCAAATTGCTCTACCTGTGAGAATATGGTAGAGAACTGGAAGTACACAAGGAACAGACACGGCACTCCCTAGTTTAATACCTTCCGGTCAACAGTATTACAACCGTATTCAAGTTGAGAGGTATTCACCTGATGTTGTGTGAGACATAATAACTATATTCACATATATGGCCATATATGCTGCACCCACTGGAATCGCCATTTAGCAGGTTTTCCACAAATGGAATTAAGCCAGGGGAGAAGAAAAGGATAGATCAAAGATAGTGAAATTGCAATTAAAGACACCATCTATGGTTAAAAAAAAAAGGGGGCATATTTATTAAAAAGATAAAATGACATACAGACAACGCGTTTCTGGGTTTAATCTCCTTATTATGGTCCAAAAAATTGTCATATTGCTATTTTTACCGTAGAAGGTGTCTTTACTTGCAATTTCAAAATCTTTGATCTCCTGGGAGCGCACCGTCTCTGGACCTTTTTACCTTTTCTTCCTGCCTATGAAAATAGACCATGCATTTCGGCCATCTAGCCACATTCAAGTACTATTTTCTATAGTATTTGAACAGAATCGGTACCCTGCTTCTGTGCTGATGAGGTGGCACAAAAACCCCCAAAATGCTGTCTTTGGATGGATCTCTGACTTTATGGTGATGGTTCTTGTCGCTTATATTGTCATGTTATAAGGCCCATTAAAGTGTTTTTTCCAAGACATTACTACTGATGATCTACCTGAAAGATACATAATCAATATCTTGATGATGTGAGTACAGTACAATATACCCACAATCTGACAGGAGCTCTGTACATCGTACATCACTATGATGCTGAGAGTTTTTGTCAGAGGGGCTGTGTTCTCCGGTCTGCACACAGTTGTGTGCATGAGCCCTGAACTGTTGGATATTTACTCCCAATAGGTGCCACTAGTCGGCATTCCTACTTACTGGAGGAGCTAATTTGTATACTTGCAGGGTGATTGAAAGGAACACTTTTTCTGAAAGCTTAATTCTAAAATGTTCCTATAAATAATTTGAGATAAGAGATCTGACATTATGATTATCTTTTTTAGGTGCTGTCTTAGTTCCTTACGGCCTTCCTTGTATTCGGGAATTGTTCCGCTTTCTCATTTCACTTACCAATCCGCATGACCGCCATAATTCTGAAGTGATGATACACATGGGTTTACAACTTATCACAGTAGCCTTGGAGTGTGCACCCATTGCGAACTACATTTCCCTCCTGGGGCTTGTGAAGGATGAGCTTTGTCGTAACTTGTTTCAGGTAGTGAAGGAAACTTTTTGTATCAATTTGTAATTATTTTTTAATATTTCGATGTGTTCACTAGGGACCTTAACAGATGGCCAGGGGGTCTCATTTATCAAAAGTGGGCTTAAAGGGGTGTTCCCATCACATACAATGGGGGCATATCGCTAAAAAATTGTCTGATAGGTGCAGGTCCCAGAGGTGGAGAACAGTGTACAAGGAGAACGGGAGCGCTGCGGCCGGAGGAACGCGGGTTTCCTGGGCTCCGTCCACCACCAAGCGCTGCTCCCCGCTGCTTCCATACAAGTGAATGGGAGCGCACTGCGTGCGTTGCCCCTGCTCCCATTCATTTTTATGGGGCAGACAGAAATAGCCGAGCCCGCACTCGGCTATTTTCGGCGGCCCTGTTGAAATGAATGGATGGCGGCTGTGCATATCTTCCAGTTATGTTGCCATTTCAGAATGACTTGGAGAAATAAACTGCACCATACTTGCTGTGGGGAACAAATGTCCAGAATTTGGTGCTATATCATTTTACCATGAAGGTTTTCACTTTTATGCTCTGCCCTTTCTGGTTGTTCTCTTCCTTCTGAGTTGTCCTTTGTTTGGGAAATAGTTTGTTGTCGTTAATAATTTAGTAATTTTTGCAAATTTCTCCTTGGCATCTTCAGCTGTTAAGCGGAGAACGTTTAAATCTGTATGCAGCCTCTTTGCGGGCATGTTTCCTGCTGTTTGAAAGTATGAGAGAGCATCTGAAATTTCAACTGGAGGTAAGTAGTAGTAGTACACAAGTAATACTACTAGTAATTTGTTGGTGTTGTAGCTTGGCATAGTCCATAAAGTCAATACATTTTTAATGTGGATTCTTGATTTGTGTTTTTTTTATTTATTTTTTTTATAATTTTTTTTATACTGTCATTTATCATTGGATTTAAAAATCGGTGTTTAAAGGGTTTGTCCAATCAGTTCAGACCCCTTTCTTCTAGCAACTTTCCTCAATGCTGAGATGGTCTCTGGAGCTCTGGTTGTTGGAACCCCCAGCATATCTGCTATGAAGCTACTGGCTCTTGGATATTTTCCTGCAGGATAGTTTTTAGATCTTCGGGGCACAAGCCAACTGAAATGGGTGCCAGAAGAACTCTATAAATATGTGGTTTGAGTATGGACATCCAAAGTTTAGGAAGATATAAACCATTTTACACGTTCTTCCCTATGTTTGTAGATGTACATAAAGAAGCTGATGGATATCATTACCATAGAAAATCCAAAGATGCTGTATGAGATGAAAGAGATGGCACTGGAAGCCATAGTACAGCTCTGGAGGATACCCAGCTTTGTAACGGAGCTCTACATCAACTATGACTGTGATTACTATTGCTCTAACCTCTTTGAAGATCTCACCAAACTTCTCTCCAAGGTCTGTGGGTCAAAGAGTCTTCCCCTGTATAAAGTTTTTGCTAGAAAAGAGAATTGAACTGTTTAAAGACTTGTGCATGGGGCTGTAGAAATCGGTGGGCCCTTACTGTATCCAATTTTATGTGGAGGCACTTATTGGTTTTCTTTCCCTTCACATTCTTAGGATCCATGACTAAACAAAATTGGCATTCTCTGACACATGCCTTATTACACAGGTTCTTAAAGCATTGCTTCTAAAATAGAATAGAAAATTACCCATAGGCACTATGTTCACCACCGTACAGGTCCATGTGTGTGTTATTGCAGATTGTGTGAAATCTAAAAGGACTGCTCAGGCCAATGACCGGTGCATAAAAAAATTAATTAAAAAAAGGTGTAAATAATAACATTAGTCATCCCCCGCCAATCCTTTTCCAATGCTTTTCTGGTCCACTCCTGATTTCTCTACTTCCTGGACCTTCTTGACACGGACAGCCTCGTATTGGAACGCCAGTGGTAAGGTTAGTATTACTACTTTTATTATTGTACCTCCATTTTTTTTTTTCATTCAGGTTGCTGGACAATCCCTTTTTATTATGGATCCACACACTTGACTTTTAGAGGGCAGCCTAGCAGAGCCGATGAAAGCTGAAGGGGCATACTGCTCATTCTCAGAGGGGCACCCTTTTTAAGCGATCGGTCAGGGTCTCACTACCTGAATCTACACTAATAGAAACTTTGCTGTGTTACCTTTAGGATAACAAAAAAAAAAAAACACTTAAAAAACACACAAACTTGCACTATTTTGTGCGGTTTTGGTGTGTGTTTTTTTTTTTTTATGCAGGTTTTGGTGCTGATTTATTGCAGACTTTTCGCAGATTCCACCCTCCCATTGAAAAGAGTGAAATCCACACAAGAAAAACGGAACTACAATTAACATACTGCAGTTTTTAAAATCCACACAGCAGGTCAATTTCCACACCTAAGAAAAAAACAAGAGAAGTCTGCATGAGATGTGTGTAATCTCATACACTTTGCTATTATAATTGTATCATACACGAAACTCTGCACGTAATCGGCATCTTGTGCAAGCAGCGCTAAAAGTTTCAGATACCACTGGATTGTTATAAACGAAATGATTATAGGTTTAACCAAGAAATCTTATTTCGATTGTTTGTTGGCCACTTAAAATTATTTATGGTTTAAAATCGGATTCTAAATGATGTGTGCAATGTTTTATCATTGTACATATGATTTTTAGTAAGTATCACTAAGTATTTGCTTTAGAATTCTTGTCTATTATGTTATGTGTTTTTTTCCCCCTCCAGAATGCGTTTCCAGTGTCTGGACAGCTGTACACCACACACTTGCTTTCCCTTGAAGCTCTGCTGACAGTTATTGACAGCACAGAAGCACACTGTCAGGCTAAGATTTTAAGCAACACATTACAACAGGACAAAAAAGAAGGTGTCAAAAATATTGCTGATGGCGTAGAAGTATCTGAAGATCCCGGGAATAGTAAGTTCTGCAGTTTTTCATCTGCTTCTAAACGTGGCATCCTTGTTTGGTGATTTGAGAAGTGTTCCTTTAAAATGAAAGTTTGTACAATTCTGAGATTTTCTGTGAATATTTTTTTTTTACCATCTGTGGTTTGAGTGTTCTTAGTAATGCAAACCTGTTTCAGCTGGAGAACTTTCTTTTTAAGGCCCTGAAAGCCCCATGGAAAATTCGTCCCCAACCATCAGCACAGAATCACTGGGAGCACGGCCTCCAACTAGTGGTCATCTTATGGCTGATAAGATGGCTCTAGGTGTCCAGGAGCCCGATGATGGCAGTGATAGAGGTAAGGAGTTAATATAAACAATGGGGGGCATTTGTTAACATTTTTATGTCCGTTTTTGGTGTAAAAAAAAAAATAGTCGCAAGAGAAACATATGTAAATGTTGGCGAAGCACTACTCCAGTCAGGTGCTGAAGTAGTTTTTACACCAAGCACACAGACTGTTGGAGGTGCGCTTAATTTATGACAAGGTGCACACCTCATGGTACGTTAGGCGCATCCTTCTGCAGAGTAAAAGCCGGTCTTTGTAAATGACCTCCAATGTACTGTTTTTGACAGATAGTTTAATTTGAATTGCATTAGTACGTTGTGCAATGTTTTTTTCCATTCAGCAAACAGCCTTTTCCCTTAGATATAATGCTATAAGCCTAAACTTTACCCAGAATTTATTTGTGTATCAGTTACTTAAAGGGACATTTTATTTTTCCTTTTTTTAAATTCTATTCACGGCTTTATTTTCAGAGTTTGTTGCAGGTATGCATTTGTTTAATACATTTAAGGGGATGTTTCAGAAGGGGACCCTACCTTGTAGTAGTTATTTTCTATACATGGCACTAAAGGGATATTTTTCGATTGAAGCCTGAAATTACCACATTTTTCGCTCCATAAGACACACCAGTCCTAGGATATAGAGGAGGAAAATATAAATTATTACAAGACCTCAGAACAGACCCCTGAAGCTTTATCAGACCATAGATCAAACCCCCAACCTCCATCAAACCTCTATATCAGACCCCCATTCCATCTTAGACTACAGATCAGACCCCTATTTCTCCTCAGGCCTTCAATCAGATCTTTGTATCAGATCCCAAACCTCCATCAGAGCTCTGTGTCAGACCCCCATTCTTTCTCAGACCTCAGAATAGATCCCCATTCTGTCTCAGATCAGACCCCCAAACACAATCAGACAAAAAAAATAAACTTCTCCTACTTCGCTGCCACTCTCCAGATCCGAAGGGCTCTCCTGCACTCAATGCTTTCTGGTCTTCTCCCAGCTTAGCACTGCACTGTGATAGGACTTTGCACAGTGTCAGATCATAGTGTGAGTCTGTGCACTATGTCCTGGTGCTGTGCACAGTTAGGACATGTGGTGTGCAGTGCCCAGAAGAAGACCAGAAAGTTATGGTTACAACCAGAGCAGAACTACCTACACTCACCGGTCCCCTCACCTCCTGCATACCGATGACTGCTTCCATAATGGAAGCAGTAATGGTCATTCACACCATAAGACGCACTGCTTCTTCCCCCCCACACACACTTTTGGAAGGAAAAAGTATGGTACTAACCTGTTGTATTGATGTTTATGTGCAAAGATAAGCATGTGTGCATTGTTTATTTGTGAAGAAACCCCAACATTACCGCATTACAAGTCCCCAGCGAAATTCCTGTCTTCCTCATCCAGCATGCTTCCTTACACAAGCACTGCCAATAATACTACATTTACCAATTTCCCTTGTTCTTTGCGATCAGGAGTCTATCTGTGTATTCAGACAAATTAGTTCACATTGCACTTGCACAACGCTGCTTGGATAACAGTGCTGAGGCGGATCTAATCTGTAATTACTGTTAGCCTGCAAGACTATCTCAGGACAACCATTCATAAGCTTGGCTTTGTAGTGACAATTTTGGTAGTTTCATAACTGCTGCATATTCAAAAATATGTATAGGAAAACTGTTAATTTGCAAGTCACTTCAAATTAGATGTAGTTGTCACTGCTGTTGGAATACCCCTTTCAGGTCCTAAATACAAAGATAAAACAGGGCCTCTTTGGAAACACATCCCCTGGGAGAAGCTAGTGTGGCCACATTTCTCTCTCATCACAGACAGAAGCAGGAAAACAATTGCCCTTGACTAAGTGTATATAATAGGCACCCTATCACTTCTTGAAACCATAAAACCACGTGTTTTTAATGTGAATTTGACGATTTGAGAATACATAGGCTTAAAGGGGTTGTCCGGGTTCAGAGCTGAACCCGGACATACCCTTATTTTCACCCCGGCAGCCCTCCTGAGCCTGGCATCGGAGCATCTCATGCTCCGATGCACTCCAGTGCCCTGCGCTAGATCGCGCAGGGCACAGGCTCTTGTGTTTTCAATAACACACTGCCGGGCGGTAACTTCCGCCCAGCAGTGTGTTCGGTGATGTCACCGGCTCTGAGGGGCGGGCTTTAGCTATGCCCTAGCTGTTTTACTGGCTAGGGCAGAGCCAAATCCCGCCCATCAGTGCCGGTGACGTCACCGGGCTTCCTGGCAGCCCCATGGAGAACCCCGGTACGTCACCGGAACGCAGAAAAATGCCTTTGCCCTGCGCGATTTAGCGCAGGGCAAAGGAGAGCATCGGAGCATGAACTGCTCCGATGCTCATGTCAGGGGGGCTGCCGGGGTGAAAATGGAGGGATGTCCAGGTTCAGCTCTGAACCTGGACAACCCCTTTTAACAGGCTAGGTGATTAACTATTTAGTAAGTGTGATTTAAATACCATGTAAAACAGACAAATCGCATACAGAATAAATAATACAGAGAGTATAAAAAGTTACAGAATTGAAGGGAACAGAACCAATCAGCACTTAAAGGGCACCTGTCACCTCCCAAAACCATCCCAAGCCGCCAGCAGTTACCTGCGTGTAGCCAGCAGTGTGTTTCTGATGATGCCTTTCTTACTGAAGGCAGATGCAGCAAAAGTACTGAAAACTTTCTTTTATCTCCACACATGCTTGAAGTCAAGGAGGCAGCGGTAACCACGCTCCTTCCCTGCCCCCTCACTGTGACTGACAGAGCTTATGCAGAGAGTCCGGCAAAGCCAGCGGAACTGCTGGGCAGGGGATAAAACTACGTTTTCAGTACTTTTGCTGCATCTGCCTTCAGGAAGAAAGGCATCATCAGAAACGCACTGCTGGCTACACGCGGGTACTGGTGGTGGCTTGGGATGGTTTTGGGAGGTGACAGGTTCCCTTTAATTATGTATGTAAAATAGCCCTACAACAGTACACCATGTATACAAATGAAATGTGGCCGGGAACCTTTTAACAGCTTCCCTACAAACGATGGACCTAGATGCTTTTATCGTGTCCTGGAAATGGGTACTTCTAGCTTCTTTTTGTCTTTTCTCTCCAGTACGTAATGAATATTCTTAGCATCTGCTGTCATTTCAGCTGACAAGAAGACTCAGAAGATACCATCACGCTTTTCATCGTGCCTTCCTACAGTACAAGAGCTGAATGATATAAAGAACAAGAAAAAGGTACTATATCTAGCAGACATTTCCATGCTGTGGACAATTGTAGAAATCATATAATATATGATTGCTTTGTGTTTCCTTAGCTCCTTATCACTGGAACTGAGCAATTTAATCAGAAATCGAAGAAAGGCATACAGTTTCTTCAAGAGAAGAATCTCCTGGCGACACCAATGGATAACAAGGAGGTAGCGCAGTGGCTCAGAGAGAACCCAAGACTGGACAAAAAAATGATTGGGGAATTTATAAGTGATCGCAAAAGTCTTGATCTACTTGAGAGCTTTGTGGGGTGAGTCCTAGGAGCTGGATTATCACCTCTGTTACTATGTCTTTGTAGATTTAGAGAACATTGCTGGATTATTATGATTGGATTTTAATATCAGATTGTGGGGATGCGACTGTCAGCACTTCTGATGTTCACTTGCAGTACCCTACAGCGCAGCTACTAAGTAGACAGGATACAGGTAGGTACCCTTGGACAAGAGCTGCGTTCAAACAGTGCTGTGAGTCGCACTGATTTTGATGGCATACCCTAAAAAAAGGCTTTTTTTTTTTTTTTTGCTTGCAGAAAAGCTCTTTCTGCGATCCAATAAACAGAATGCAAGTTAGAATAGCAAATGCATACAGAAGATGAAACCCCATCCATAGGTAGTCCTGCTCTCAGCTGAGCTTTCTCTACAATGCATCCAGTCTGTGGCGTCCTCTATGAGCTGAGTACATCAGCAGCAGCTCTCCAGTCCTGTTAGTTTGTTACCCTCTATGGCTATGTCCACACTTGACAGCGGCAATTCCAGTGTGTGTTTTTCATAAGCCTGTGTCCGCAATCAAGCGATTGAAACTTGTCTGCTAAAGATGTTCCAGTGGATCGACGCTTTGATTAGTTCCCTTGTTTTTCAGTGGAAATAAGCCGTAGCTTTTTAAAATCTGCAGAATAGTTATTACTCTGCACGGATTTACCCCATTCTCTCCGCACCTAAACCCTCACCAGCAGCAAGAGTTTTCCACTTTACAGTTTGGCTAGATCGTAAACAAAAATGCATTCACTGACTCTTATCAGAGATTATGGTCTTGAAACACAATATTAAAGGCATTCTCTGGGATTTTCATATTGATTACCTATCCTCAGTATAGGTTGTCAATATCAGATCGGTGGGGGTCTGACTTCCGGGATCCATGCCGATCAGCAGTTGGAGACTGCAGTGGTCTGTAAGCTCTTAGGCTTCTTCCTAAGCATTGTGCCTAGGTGGAGCTCATTCAAGTGAATGAGGTTGAGCTGCAATACCAAGCACGACCACTATACAGTAGGCCGTGGTGCTCACTGGACAAAGCAGTCCAGCTCACTGGGCATCTTCTAGATACTTCCAACGTGCACGGAAGGCTTTGGAGGAAAGGATCAAAGACATAAAGAGAAATCCAGCACTGCATCGAGTAAGGACCTTTGGGTCTGGAACATGTGAGCGGACTTCTGTACCAGTCTGTTAGATGCCATATGGATTAAGGAGATTTTATCTGAATCTCCGTGCAGTGTGGGATTTCTCTCTCCATAACTGTTGGTTATGCAATAATTATTCTTTATTCGTGGTTATTGATGAGTCTTTAGTCATCCTCTTATAGACCATATGATCATCTGCAATAAGTCAGAGGTGTGCGCTTCAGTGCCTGCCAAACGGCCTTTACAACAAACGTATTATCATTGACTGTCGCATACATTTTGTTGCCCTCTCAGCACTTGTGTAAATGAACCCATTTTTTAAAGTGCTGTTTACTGTAAATTTGGTTTGTTGCTCATATAAAATTTTTTGTATTTTGAATAAGTACAGTACAGACCTCTTCCCATATATTTTAGGATTAATTTGTTTCCAAGGTAGAATATTCAAAGCATATAAGGAGTCGGGTTCAGTTGAAGCTTACTCTACATTGAAACTTTGTTTTGTGGTTTATATACCTTTGAAAAAAAAAGTACACTTTTCTGTTTGTCCTAAAGAAAGTCTGTAACCAGCAACCTCCCTATCCAACTGTTTGTATAGACACATAGCTGTGGTACACCTGATTAAAACATTGTTTTTATTTAGTTTTTTTGAGGCTCTGTTTCCGAAAGTTCTGTTATGATACATTTTCTTAATATGAGATTTAGGCCTTTGGTGCAATATTGCTTTTGTTGCAACCAAATTCGCTCTTTTCTGTGGCCAGCCCCTCCTTCACTGCTTTGCCACTGCCTGGCCCTGTCAATCAAAGCAGCTAGGTTGTGCTGGCCGCAGAAGGGAGTGGACCTGGATGCAACAAGAGCAGGTGTGACGCCCTCATTACACCAAAGGCCTAATTTGCATATTAAAACGTATTAGAGCCTTCGGATCAACAAAAGAAAAGCTGCAATTTATTCAGGTGAACTATAGCTATTTATCTCTGCAAACACTTGGATAAGGAGGTCGCTGGTGAGAGATTACCTCAAGTATTATTTCATATACTTTATTCCATTCAGAACGTTTCAGTTCCAAGGCTTGAGACTTGATGAAGGATTAAGACTTTACCTTGAGGCCTTCCGTTTGCCAGGAGAAGCACCTGTCATTCACCGGTTACTAGAGGCATTCACAGAGCACTGGCTGGTAAGGGAAAGATATTGGGGCAGATTTACCAATAGTGTTGTACTTTAGGCCTCATGCACACGACCATTGTTGTGGTCCGCATCCGAGCTTCATTTTTTGCGGCTCGGGTGCGGACCCATTCCCTTTAGTGGGGCCGCAAAAGATGTGGACAGCACTCCGTGTGCTGTCCGCATCCGTTGCTCCGTTACGTGGCCCCGCCAAAAAAATATAGCCTGTCCTATTCTTATCCATTTTGCAAACAAGAATAGACATTTCTACAATGAGCCGCCCATTCCGTTCCACAAGTTGCGGAAATCACACGGACAGCTTCTGTTTTTTGAGGATCTGTGGTTTGTGGACCGCAAAAAAACGGAACAGTAGTGTGCATGAGGCCTTACACTGTCTAAGAATTTGAATCACAGTCTTAACGTTAGACAAATTTACTCTTCTGGTGCATGGACCTTTGTGAATTTGTTGTATCGTAAATCCTGCACCAGATTTATGTTAGAATTTTATCCATGCACCAAATAACTGTCTAGTCTAAATTTACACTACCTATAAGTTGGCATAGTTTTACTCCAAAAATGCACCAAACTTTGGCATATTTTTGACACAGAGACCGCATTTAAGGTATGCCCCCTTTCTGTCGAGGTCAAACCCCTTTCTAGTGGTCATGTCCACTTGTTGGCTGTGGTGGAAAAAGCTTAGAAAAGTGTGTCAAATGTTTTGTAAAAGTGACGGCAGTTTTTTTGGTGCAAATTGGTACATCTTAATCAATCTGCCCTACTGGGCACTATTGAGCTCATGTATATCAGTTGTTTTATAACTGAGCTGGACAAAACGAATGTATGTCATTGCACTTTAGTGCACCGTCCAGGATATGTAGCTTGAAAACGTCAGACAGAAAAACGCTGCAGACTGCGTGTTTGTCTGGTACTAGGAGTCATCCGGTTTCAGAACTGATGCATCGGATGCCATGAACCTTCCCATAAAAAACATCTGATCAGTTTTGGCAGCAGTTTCCCTTCAACATTTCTGTACTGTGGCAGAGGGAAACCGAAATGGATATCCGGTCTTATGGGTTACTTGTTCACTGTGGGGAAAAATGACACAAGTGGGAAACATAAGATTAGCATTTAGTGTTAACAGTTTACAAGTGCCGCATATTCTCTTTCCCCTTCCCAGAGATCGAATGGGACACCTTTTGCAACTAGTGACGCCTGCTTTGCATTGGCATATGCAGTCATTATGCTTAATACTGACCAACACAATCACAATGTCCGCAAGCAGAGTGTGCCAATGACTCTAGAGGTGAGATTTTTTTTAGTTTTTTTATGCTTTATACTAATTTTGACCTTTAGTTATTGCTGATCTGTAGTCAAAATGTTTTGTGGAGGCACAACCTTGTGGGAATGCAACAGAGAGTATATTGGAAATTGTATATAACTTTTCATCATACAATATATAATTATTTACTGAAACCGCAATTGTGGAGACTTTTCTTTTGTGTCTGTTATTACCCTTGTCACATAACTTCACTATATCAGCGATTGCTCAAATACTGGCTGGGCGCCTGGTCCTTGTGCCCGTTGTGTCATACCTCCATTTCAGTGGACGAGGTCCTCTTTTCCCTGTCTCATTGCTTATTTGCATTGTCATTTTATTTGTTTGTGACTTCTTTTGCTGAATATGTCGTCACTTTATCGTAAAAGTGATCATCCCTAGTAACTTAAAATTCTGCCTTTTTTATTTTTTTATCTTTAATCCTTAGGAGTTCAGGAAAAATTTAAAAGGTGTCAATGGTGGGAAAGATTTTGACCAAGATATGCTTGAAGATATGTACCATGCTATCAAGTAAGTTGGCACTCATGTCTACCTGTTGTTATTCCTACAATTCATTTTATGGATGTCTTCTGCATAAATATCCATTACTGGACCTGTAGGATATATTTTTACAGGTGTATTCTGTCACTGGTCCTAAGTCGGCCCTTTTAGCATTAAATGGGTTTTCTCACTTCAGCGATTTCCATTTATCATGTAGAGAAAGTTAACACAAGGCACTTACTAATGTATTGTGATAGTCCATATTGCCTCCTTTGCAGGCTGGATTCATTTTTCTATCGCATTTTACACTTTTCGGATCCAGGGGTTATGACCACCACTGCAACCCAGATATAAGGGGACCAGGTTGGTATCTGCTGCTCATGTGTGTCTGTGAGTGCTCCCACGGTCCTGGCCACCAGAAAGGCTGATGCTTTTCCCTATAGTGTGCAAGCACGGCCACCACTGCTGGATTACCGGGTGGACGTAACCCCTGGACACAAGAAGTGTATAATGTGATGGAAAATTGAATGAAGGGAACAAAGAAGGCAATATGGGCAATCACAATACATTAGTAAGTGCCTTGCATTAACTGCGTCTACATGATAAATTCCATTTGCTGAAGTGACTCAACCCCTTTAAAGCTGTTTTCCGGGATTTTGAATTTAATGACCTCTCCTCAGTCATCAGTATCTGATCGGTGGAGGTCTGCCACCCGGGACCTCCGCCAATCAGCTGTTTGAGAAGGCATCGGTGCTCCTGTGAGCGCTGCTGCTTTTTCTGTGCTTACCCGACACAGCGCTGTACATTCTGTAGCAGCTGTGCTTGGTATCGCGTTCTGCCCCATTGAAGTGAATGGGGCTGAGCATGATACCAAGCACGGCCGCTATACAATGTACGGCGCTGTGCTTGGTAAGCACAGAGAAGGAAGCGGCTCACTCGAACAGCTGATGGGCGGGGGTTCTGGGTGTCGGACTCCCAACAATCAGATACTTATTACCTATCTTGAGGATAGGTCATCAGTATCAAAATTCCAGAAAACCTTTTTAAGGGTCTAATAAAACAGATTTTTGTGTGGCCTCTTGGAGCAGATGAAATAAAAAACAGAATGATGGAAGTCAAAACACCAAAAGCTTTGTAAAATGGGATTCAGCAGAAAAGCACCTTTCTAGGCAAGATTGGAAAAGCCTGTTCTTTCATGTTACTTTGTTGTTACTAGCAAAGGGATTGTGCTGCGAAAAGCGAGGGAATGTAGGTCCAGGATATTACTTGCATATTGTAATATTTGAGATTGTGTTTATTTCCTTTCTCGTTTGGACTCCGTAGTCCACATAAGCAGTTGATCAGATTTCTGTTAGTTCTGTTCTGTCGTCACTGCACCTTGTCTAGCTGTTAAGAAGCCAGGCTCTTTCAATGCTCACAGCTGTTTATAGGCAGCCAGGGCTTAAGAAGTGCTCCGAAATCCAGTCTGCTCAGTAAATCCAACACCAGAGACTTCAAAGCCCGGGGGATTACCATGCTCAGGAGACAGGATGTGATCTCTGGCACTCCTCTGCTTTCATTTCTCTTTTTCATGCTAGAAGCTTTAAGGAGGTCAGTCTCGGAATGTCTTGGGCCATGCACACACTTTTGCACTTTAGTACAGTGAGTGACCGCCTGTCCGTAGGTAGCGCTGGCTTCCAGAGCTCAGTGTGAAAAATGAATTCTTCTTGAGCAGTTAAAGCTACTGTGTTGCATGTGAAGGTATAATGCTAGTGAAGTAGCCACCTACAAGTCAATGTCATTACCACAGTACGTACAAAACATACAGAGGATCGAAATTTCATATCTCACTCAAAACCATGGTATAGCCTATACAATTTACAAAAACACAACATATAAATGCATGAAAAATTAAAAGAGAATCCGCAGCCTGTGCAAGCGCCGCCATGCCGGTTCTGGATGTGGCTGCTCCTTAACCCAGAATCCCTTCACCTCCGTGGGGGGAGAGGTAGAGACTGGGTTGGGAGGCTGAAAGCTTGGATGTCTCCCTGGAAGTTCAGAAATAAATTTCCTTTGCTCCTTGGAGACTACATGAAATGCAGGCAATATTTTACAGATAGACCATTGATTTATTATAGCTGAAAACTTAGAGGACCTTTCATGTTTTTTTTTATTTTTTTTATTCTAGATACCTTTATTTGCGGGGTACCCCCTGCTGATGCTGCCACCCTGCCTGTTTTGTTTTTTAAAAGATCACTAGTACGCCCCGCTGTGCCCCCTGTAGTTTTCCCGCTCAGTATGTTAAGGGTCCATTGACACGTCCGTGTGTGTTTTGCGGATCCGCAAAACACGGACATCGGCGATGTGCGGTCCGCATTTTGCGGACTGCACATCGCCGGCACTTAATAGAAAATGCCCAATTTTGTCCGCAATTGCAGACAAGAATAGGACATGTTCTATTTTTTTTCGGGAACGGAATTGCAGAACGAAATTGCGGATGTGTGAATAGCCCGTAAAGCTCACCTTCTCACCAGCGGGGCAGGGCAGGGTGGCAGGCTGGATTATTTCATACACAGCGGGTTTTAAAAGCTACATTCACATACAGTGTATTCCATTCTGCTACAAATGGAACCTGAACATGCCCCAAGGCTGATTTCACCTCTTACTGAGGATGGGATGGTGCTCCAAACTATTGATGCACCCTAATCAAGAATAGTATTAAAGGAATTTGTAATGTAGATGGGCACTCATACACTTGGAATCACATGGGGATATTCTTTTAAAATTTATTACACGCTGAATACAATAGTCAATAAATTGGTAAGAACAATATAAAAAAGATTGCAAAAATTTAAATACTAAACGGGCATGGACACTAAGAGTGATGATCCAGCATAATCACTTCTATGGCTATATGCAGCATGGTGCTGGAGGCTAATAACTTAGATGATGTAGTGTAATGATGTCAGTATACGGATCAGCATGTTATCTCTCATACATTACACAATGGACCATCAAATAGTGATCAGAAGAATAGGTAAAGCCAAAAGGTGGATGTTAATGTCACTTGTTCCTCATCTCAAACCAAAATGTAGAAACAGATGAAGGTGATATCAATAAGATCTATAGGAAATACCCGCTTTAGAATCCGAATATCTGATGTTGCTGATTAGTATGTAACAGTCAATTGATGTCCGCAATATAGTGTGGTTAATATTGGCAGTATGGCAGTTATCAGATGCCCATATTCTAATAGTTATTATAAGTATGTATTCCAGAGAAAGGATGTTGGTATAAATGTATATTCCAGAGAGGACTCTATTATATTGCAACAGCTTTGTTTATTTGCTCATGAGGGCTATTCGTTGTGCCCTATTGTTTTACATATATTATACTCACTGTTGTGTGAGGTTCGTATCCATTTGTGGCGTCCCACGTGGTGGTTAGGCTGGCAAGCTTACCTCCATTGATATAGTATGGATGTTAGAAACAAAGGTTTTAACAGTTTCTTAGGCTACTTTCACACTTGCGGCAGAGTGATCCGGCAAGCAGTTCCATCGCCGGAACCGGCAATCTGCATCCAAACGGAAAGCATTTGTAGACTGATGTGGATCTGTCTTATAAATGCATTGCAAGTTTGTCATCCGGAGAAACGGATCCATTATATATTTGCTTCACATTTTTAACGATCTGCGCATGCGCAGACTGGAAGGACAGGTCCGGCATTGCGGTATTTTGAATCCCAGATCCGGCATTCAGGCAAGTGTTCCGTTTTTTTTTGGGCTGGAGATAAAACCACAGCATGCCGCGGTATTATCTCTGTCCTGAACAGCCAGTAAGACTGAACTGAAGACATCCTGATGCATCCTGAACGGATTTCTCCCCAATTTAGAATGTATTAGGATTAAACTGATCAGTTCTTTTCCGCTATAGAGCCCCTAGGATGGAACTTTATGCCGGAAAAGAAAAAAACGCTAGCGTGAAAGTACCCTAACTAAGTTAGTTGCAATGTTTACTCGGCGGCTCAGCTGTCCCGATCAGTTGTAAGATGATACGGTAGGCTGTTTCTGAGCAGTCTATGTTCCGCGTCTCCAGTGTCCTAATAGACAGAGCTATGAGTTCCGGAGTATAGGCAGCGTGCGTCCTGCGTATCCCGGGTCTTTCAGGCACTACTGGTGAAGAGCAAATGGTTATCGCCTCTTTCTGAATCCAATAATTATCGCCCGAAGCTGCATGCCTTATCTCATCTGTATTTTTTAGCGCTTCACTGATCTTTAAGTGTAGGGTTATGTATTATATTAATTATCATAATCAATGATGTTCATAACTCCTGTATCGAATTTGCAAGTGTAAAACATGCCAGACTCGTTTCGGAGTATCTCCTTACCCCTTCATCAGTGGCTACACTTGCGACAGAATGGCTGCCGAATTTATACCTTTAGATCTCAGGACAAAAATCGCATATTGGAGTCCATTGCGGTTTCTATGCTCTTTTTTAGCTGGGGGCAGATCTAGTGCTCTGGCATAGGTACATAGACAATATTATTTTCATTTGGCAAAACGGAAAATCACAATTACAAATATTCTTAGATGAAATCAACAACAATCAGTACAATCAATTCTTTTCATCTAACATTAACAACAAATATACAGAATTTCTAGATTTACAAATGACTACAAATGGAGAATCAATACAACTGTAACACTTATCAGAAACCCGTAGCAAAAAAAGTATTTCATCTTGTTCTCAAGCTGCCACCTACCCAGGTGGCTACTCAATATCCCTCTTGGACAATTCCATCGAATTAAACTGAACTGTACCAATAGTAAAAAATTGGAGGAAGAAGCCATCCAAATGAGGGAACAATTTATGGGTACTTTCACACTGCATGTCTGACTTTTTAGTCCGGCGGCCTCGCTGTGCTGCGCCGGAGCTCCGTCCCTGTCCCCATTATAGTCAATAGGGACAGAGCGGCGGCACGGCGAAATAGCGGCAGGATGGCTCAGACAGGGTGAACAGTCTGTTGGATCCGTCCTGCCGCTAGTGTGAAAGTAGCCTAAGATGAAAAAATATCCAGAAAAACTGTTAGATAATGCACTTTTTTTTTGCAACAAATTTAGATCTAATTAAGAAGAAACAAGAAAAAGAGACACTTTGTATAATTTTGCCTTATAATGTGCAATTCAAGACCATTAAATGCATCATAAAAACGGCATTGGAGGGGGGGA